>NC_090712.1:12102934-12405964 GCF_040954835.1 Lepisosteus oculatus
CACATATTTTAAAACTGAAATCAACAGAAAATGGTTTACCATAATTTTAAATTGGACAAACAGTATTCATTCAGTGTGAAAATGTTAAGGATAGATTATGGTTCTTTCTAAAAAAAAATAGTTACTGGTTACATACATACTGTATTATACAGCTTTACCCAGTGTTTTTACATTTGTGAACAACAGGAAAAACAAACATTACTTTATATATAATATAAGTATTGATCATTCATGACCGTGACATACCTTAGTGACAGTTGCATAAGCACCAAATCACCTCATTAGTGAAAAGTTTGTTGGGCATTGGTGATGAGGTGCTTCAATGTGCTGAATGTCAAGTCTGGTGAAAAGCAAGAAATGAAAGAACCATTACAGCCATATGTAGTCTGTCAATCAGAGATCATAATAAAAATACATTATTTATTTTCATGCTGCATCGTCATGATCATTTTCACATGACCCGTTTCATTGTGGCATAAATACTAGGTTGCAATAACCTCTAAATCTGCATTTCAGCTGTTAGGAAGAGGGTAAAAAGACAGTACTTACAGGTCAGACACGGGCCTTGTAATAACCAATGTTTATTGATGCAACAGATTAAGGTGGTGAAAGCAACGTCTCAGGTAGACTTGCCAGTAGTGGAGACCTGTTTAGTGATGAATCTAGCTTTTGTCTAGACCATCCTTACAGATGTCAATGAGCGTGGTGCAGAATGATATCCTAATTGGTTATAAAACACCCCAATCGGTGGGGTTATCTTAGTATGAAGGTCTTGGCAGGAGTCTCTGATTGGTATCAATGTGAATGCATGGGACCTCCCTTGCTGCCCCTTTGAATGGCTTCATCCTGTTCATGAAACAATGTTTCATCTAGGGCTCAGAGATCAATTAACAGACGCAAGCATGTCAATGCTATATTAAAGGAATAGGAAACAGGACAAGGAATAGCATAAGCATACATTTCAAAATATAGATCTTGTATTGATTTGAAAGGTGACCTCACATGCTACTAGCCTGTGACTTTCAAAGTGGACCCCGTTGATTAATCTTGTTACTCAACATAATGCATATACTGTACTGTAAGTAGTTTTGGTTTAATAAAATGCATTTTTGCTAATTATTTTGTGAATTTGTCGTAGTCATAAGTGATTAATTTGTTTTTATCCTCAATAGACATTTACATTTTGTAATCCAAGACTAAAAGTAAAAATAGGAAATAATAAACAGCTAATAAAATAAGTAATAGCAAATACTTTCATTCAGAATTACCTTCATCAAGTTATTTTGGTCACAAAGCAAAACTGTGTTCCCCTTACCAAATTAACAAAACACATTAAATAACCAGGATTAAGCAAACTTTCAAAAGTATGTTAGAAAGAACAGTATTCGTGTTAAATGATAAGAAATACATGGATCTTTCTTTATATTTGAATTGTATTCTAAAGAATTTAGCATAATGAGCATTTCCATCTACAAGAGATGAAATGGCTCTGAAAATCTGATACCACTTAGTGTTTGATGTCCTGCTTTGTCAAGATTGTATTGTAGAAAATTACAAGTAGATGTACAATTCCTGGCATCTGCAGAATTGTTATTTTTTATTCCCAACACACAGGTGCAACTTTTTGTTCTGGCAGTATTTGTTTTAACATCTATAGATGGTACATTAGAAATTAATCTTGTTTTATGTAGTTAGAGAACTTATATTTCATTTTTGTACATGACAGATGTTTTGAAGCTTGCATATTTTTAAACTGAGTTGAATCAAGAGGGAAAGGAGTATCTGTGATTATCCTCTAATATATTAACATTCATTTTTACTGTTAGACTAATAAATGCTTCTTTGCAAAACGAACATGTAAAACAAATTCTCTACTGAGCTACAGCAGAAATCTGTCCTAAATCTGTCCCAAAAGTTGTTCTGTAAGTACATCTTTCAAATAATTTTTGTTCTGCCTTAGACTTATTATTTTTTCTAAAAGACAATTAAATTAAATTAAAAGATATAATATTATTATTAGATATACAACAACTTGATTTTATTGGATAGCAATGTGTTATAGGAATTAAAGAAACTTCCCTTGTCATTACTTACAAGCGTTTTATATAAATGCTACTGAAAAATATGTATATTTAAAAAATATCTATAGAAATATTATTTCGAAAGCTGTATTTCTTATTGATTTTATTCATTAACCTTATATTTTGGATTGGAATAGCTCACAGCAGGAACCGATATTAGAAAGAGAATCATTATGCTTTATTCTATTAGATTTTCTTTGGCAAGATCATAAAATCTAAATGAAGCCTATTGAAGACTCTGTGGGTAGTCTGAGTTTGATAATAACTTTTCTTATAGAATGAAGCATGATGCCAATGTTACTAATATGACAAAGACCCCAAACCATTGGACATATGGAGATATGATTTTACGCTGTAAGAATTTAATGAAATGTCCCTTTCTGATTAATAATATTTTAATAAAATAGAAAGCCTAACATGGAAATTCTTGAAGACCTTTACACTGCAAGTAACACATCAACAGCACATAGGAATAAAGGATATGTCGAGACAGGATTAAAACAGTAATTCTGTATTAAAAAGAAGCTATCTGTTACAAATATGAAGTAAAGACAGCCAAAACAGCTATTTGGTAATTTCACATTTCACAGTTTATTACAGTTTATAAACAGTGCATTGTAGAGGTCGCTCTTATTTTTCCACAATTTTAATTTAATTGCATTTTTCTGAAATTATCATCATTAATGGTCAAATATGATTAAAAATGTGCATAACTATTAGTTACTTTTTCAATGATGCCTTTTCTATGGATTTCTTCTGGGACTAATTATTTAGATTTTCTTACAATCCCTAGTGAGTAGTGCAGTTCTCTTTCTAATCTTCAGGCGTATGACATTTGGTGTAATTAATTCCACTGTTTAGCTTGCTATTCTAAGGCAAAAGCAGCACTGCTTTAATGAAGACTGGATGGCAAGCTTTATCACCTCACCTAACCACAACATATTAGTGAGGAAAACAGCAGGGGAAAGGAAGGCGAAACAAGAACAACAAGCACCTCATGGCTTCTGTAATAAATTCCAGTACTTACAGTTCCTGTTGAAATTAGTGAGACTTCAAAATGTGTATAGTATTTGGTACAAATACTGAATATATTTTTTTCTTATACTCATTTACAAATTAATGTCCTAATCTGTATTCTTAAAATAAAAATGTCCTTTATTGACAAAATGTTATGACTGATTGTCAACAGAGGAGGTATTATACTACAATGAGAGGAAACAAGTTGTAATAATAAAGTTCTAATGTACAGTACACAGTATCATGGTTAACATACAGTATCTAATGATGATAATAAGCAATAAAAGGAAAATGATCATGAAATGATCTTGACACTGCCTGGCTAGCTGTTATTGTAACTGTGGTTTTGGCTACTTGCTGACAAAAGTGAATGAAGTGCTGTGGCTGTTTGCATAAGAAATGTGGTGTCATCAGTACTGTTAAATGAGAATATGTCAAAATGACATTACATTTGTCTGATGGGCAGTGGATCTTTTGTTGTTCTGCCTAAGTTGTAACTAAAAAACAATCACATCATTTTTTACATTGTTTATTGTGTGAACCTGGTAATTCAGGTTGTTAACAATTTGTGTTAAAGGGACTAATTCTTAAAATTAAAATGAACAACATTTTACTTGGGGCAGTGTTAACACATTTACACTAGTGTAGTTAAGTGACATTCCTATCTATTGAACATTCCATGTGTCTCTTATATTTTCCTTTCAGCAGGGAATAAGCCTTTACCTGTTCCTTTGCAGCCTACACATGCTGACGCAGCTAGAGTACCTACAGTACTCCAACATCTTAATTCCAATCTATGAATAACTTGGAATGGGCCCATGAACTCCCCCTTTAATACATTTTTACCTTTTTTCAGCATATTGTTTTCTAATGAGGATGATTGATCATTAAGTTCATTACATGAAACCAACATTTTGTTGATTTTAAGACTAACTTTAAAACAATATGAAAAACCTTTTTACACTCTGAGTCTGCTCAAATAAAACACTAGCTCAATGGCTATAAACACCCTTCCCCATTTTAAGTTCAGTTAGAAAGACTTATGTTATTAGATGTTAATTAAGCCTTTGGCACTGCGCTCCACGATACAGTATGTCTGCCTTCTTTGCAACACACTGAAGCGCAGCTTACATGATCAGTGACAGGACCTGGGCAGTGTGGAAAGTATCCTGCCATTCCTCTTTGCTGAACAAAGAATGGGAGCAGGTGTGGTCAGGAAAAGAACAGGTGAATTCAGATGCAGTGAAATATTTATTTTTAAACGTAACTAAAAATCCCTTTCTTGATGTGCATTGGATGTGTGCCTTATTTATCAAATTGAATGCTTCTTGGTGTGATGTACAAGTGAAAGCTGACTGGCATGCTTGTGCTGGAATAGTCTGTGTCATACATCAAACAAAATGCCAAAATGTACTTTATTTATAGACAGCTCCAGTTATAATTACGAAGACTGTCATAGTTAAAACCCCATCCTGTTCTTGCTTTCTCTGTATGACTAATCTTCCACACGCCTCTGCTTAAGTACCAAATTCTCAGTCACACTAGTATCAAGCTAGCACTGGTCTAAATTGCTTGGTCCTGTTCAGGCCAAAAACAAATAGGAGTCATCTCCTACAAGACTCTGACAAATCGACCATTGATAGGCCAACTTTAACCTAGGCAGGAAACACTTTTAATAATCATGAAGGTTATAGTGTCTAATGAGCATGTTGAAAAAATTAATAGATACTGTTGTTTTTTTTTAAAAGCTTTAATCCAATCCAATATTTAATATATGGTACATAGTTACATGCTTTAATAACATTTGGGCTGGAACATTAACCTTTTATTTTATTAAGTTTTGAGAGAATCAGGGTATTTTTTATTTATGTTTTTATATTGATAAACCATAACATTTATGTTTAAATGTTTTAGCAATATTCTGACCATAGTGCCCTAACACAGATGGACCTTTTATTTCAGTTAAATTGGAACTGAATTGAATGTTATTCACTAAATAATCATACATAAGCCTCTGCACAAAATGTTAAAAAGTCACATCTTTAACTTTCATGCTCATGCATTCTTTTCAGGTACGTTTTGGACTTGTTAGTAAAAATGTTTATCTTAATTCTTAATTGTGTGAATGGAGTCTTTGTACTTTCGGAGCCCTGTGCTGCATGTTGTAAAAAGTGTCCAATGCCATTATATCTTGTAAATGCGCTACTTTGGCACGGATGATGCAATTGAAAATAAGTGCTAGATAATTTACCACAACAACAGCTACAGTAAGTGCTCCATGACAAATACAGCTTATCTAGTCAGATAGCAAGCAATAGGTGCACAGAAGACTATTATTTTAGTTTGTAATAAAACATAATTTTCTGCAAAATGTCTACATATTTAGCAAGATTCTTTGTGCTTCATTGCACATTAAGGCATTAGGCTACGTTCAAGCAAAATAAACCATTCACATTTTAAGATTAGTGGTATACTGGGATCATAGATTTAATTTGTTGTGTTGTTCATATTCTATAAATGGATGGTTTAAGCAGTAAAGTGTTAGTGCAGGATGGAACAGTGGAACGGTGGTAAGTGTTGCTGCTTCGTAGCGCTGGGACCCCTGGTTTAATTCCTGGGGTGCTATCTGCATCGACCTTTTATGTTCCGTGGGCTTTCTCCGGGTGTTACAGTTTCTTCCCACAGCTCAAAGACATGATTTTAGGTTAATTAGCTTCCTTAAAAACTGGCCCTGGTGTGAGTGTGTGGGGTTTCAATCAGGCCATGTCCTGCCTCCCACCCAGTGCTTCCCTAGCTACAGAACTGGATAAGTGGCTAATGAAGTGGTGTGATGATGTGATGTGTTGGTGCAGTTTCAGTGTGTCTGTTGTTTCTGTTTCAAATATTACTATTTACTGTTAACGTGGTTGTCACTAAAGTACCTCATTAGTGAAAGAGTGGATGGGGCACAGGTAAGGAGGTGATTTTGTTTGTTGAATGCCAAACCTGGTAAAAATCAAGAAAAGGGAATCAAGAAGATACTCAATATGTTCTGCTTATCGAGGGTCAATACTTTATCATGTTGGAGGTTGCATTAAGTAAGTGCACCATGGCTTGTGAACACATGGGTGATCAAAGCCAGTAATTTCTAGCCTACAAGCTACTGTATACAGCCAAACAGTCTGTCAATGACAGTCCACAATCTGGGAGGCTGTGAGTCAAGATTCCTCTCCAAAATCAACACATCATCATGCAAGTGTGATGGACTGGGCAGGAGTATTAACTAGTTATGAAGCCTCACCTGTAGTGATTAATGGCCACCTGACAGCGCTGTGCTACATTGATCAAGATCTGAGACCTCATATTCTGCCCTACGTGCAGGCATGCAGACCACTGCTTTCCAGAAAGCAAATCCACTTCTTCAAGCTGCTTGTGTAATAGTGGCTTTCTTGAGAGATAGAAATGTGACCCTTATGCCTTGTGAATGTGTCTCACTGGGCATGAGCCCACATGACGTCTCTGGGATAAGATGTGGCATCTAATGCAAAGAATGCTTTGCGGACATACACCTTATATTGCTTCCAAAAGTGGTCGCACACGCTATTAGTCTGTGCCTTTCACAGTAGGCACAGTGTTTATCAGTTTTTGATAACAAATGTTAATCCGCATAATCAATTTACCTAAATCATGTCTGTGCAATAAAATTTCAAATATACAACTACAAAAAAATTGCAACATCCACAGGAAAATTATAAATTTATAAATACTAATTTTCTTTTGATATTGAGTATGTAACATTCAGACATGTTTTAAAGGTTTGAAATAGAGTGAAAATGCTAACTTCTTCCCCATGCAAAGTCATTTTAATAAATAATTAATATTGTTAATTGAAACAGTTCAGAGATTACAGTTTATGTCATTTTGTAATTCTTTCTGTGCTTTTGTTTCTTACGTTGGGCCTTACTGACATATGCACTAAGATAAAATAGCACTATTACCTAAAAACGCAGTCAGTATAACATTTTTTTTAAATGGCCTGCAAATATAGTATACAGTGAATACAGTATATTTAATATAGGTCAAACAAACAAATATGATTGTGGCAACAATGCAAAAATAATATCCCATATAATTATACATTTTTCACATTATAGAGCTACAATCAAAAGATAAGAAAAAATGTAAATGCAGAAAGTCAGTTGTACAGTGTGTCATGCTTGTTACTCCAGCCAGGTTTGTACAGTATGCATTCAGACACTGTCTTAACAGACTAGACACAAATGCAGTCCAGCTGATGTATAAAATATCAAGCAAGTCATAAAACAAGGCAAGGGCTGGGCAGCCAGTAGCAACTCTTGTGCGGAGCTCAGCCCAGGAAGCGTACATTATGAAATCCATTCCCAAGGACACTGCCAGAGGAGCAGCATCATGCAGCTGGGAGAAATTCTGGGAAGAATTCCAAATGCAGTCAAACTGGCATATTCATGCAGATAATAAATGAACCAATGTCGCTGGTTATGGGAGTATGTCATAGCCATGTTAAGGAAACACAATAAGGGTAGCTGAAGATACTTTAAATATAATTTATCCTTTATGACACAGAGATAAAGAGAAACGCATTATCACCAGGCCAAGTGGTCGTGGTGCCATGACAAAAATCACAAAACAAAGTCCCATGGATTAAAAATGATTTTTAAATACTTTATGAACACTATACTTCCTTAGAGCTAGGCAACGAATCCAATCGCTAAAGCAACAAGTCTCATAGTACACAAATATTTTCCATTGTAGAATGACACATTTAAAATGTAGATTAATATCTACAACCATTGCATTTTCCTCAACACAAGTATGCCTACCAATGCTGCATTCGTTTTGCAATTGAACTGTTCAAGTTTGTGTATACTACTCCAAGTCCAAAATCATAAAAGAGGAAGATAAAAGAAAGGGAAACTGCCATTCTCTTAAAATATAAAAAAAGGGAGAAAATAATCAGCCTTCCTATGTGTTCTCTAATCGAGTGTCTAAATTGAGCAGAATTATGAACACTATATCATTTACAGTACAATTGCAATGGTTGGGACAATCTTAGAATAAGGGTAATATTTGGTTTTATTAAAACAGATATCAATTAGGATTACAGTTAGATTTAAAATTTTTGGTTCACATGGCCTGTTGGTCTTAAGTTCATTTTTTGCTGTTGGCTAGAATAAGCTTTATGGTTGTTGTTAGGCCTGTTGGTTCATTGTCAGTCCTGTAAGTTATGCTGTTACCTTGCTGATGATTCTGAAACTGACAGAATCTCCAAGCCCAGTGAGCCTGGTTGCCTCTCACAAGCAGACAGATAGAGATGCAAAGATCACAATGATGAAGTTTCCTTCGTTACATACAGTATGCTCACTGATGATAATGGACACTAAAGCGTCCCTGAAAGATTTAGGTCGTATCTGATGTGACCAAAAGCAGAAATCTGGGTCAGGTTTAAAAATGGTCACAGATGCCTTCCTGAAACCTGGCATAAAAAGGTGCCAATGTAGAGATGAAAGATGTTTTTTTTATAGATGATCTTGTGTTTGACCTGTTTAACCATTTACTGTAAAGTCTAAGTTAACGGATTACAGTAGAGAGGTAAACATAAGGTCTATCACTGGTTATTTTGTTGACCATTGTATTGAAAGTTTTGTGTCTAATTTCATGTACCTAATGTATCTTATGAAGTGTGCTTTAATTTTTCAATTACAACGTAGGTTCAGCTGCAAACACAGTGTAGACATCTTATTTTTGTTATAATTATAATATTTTGATGAGCATTTATGACATTAAACTTGTTATATTATCAAATATATAACGTTATATGTTTTCCTTATAGTCTAAAAAATTACTGTTCTGCTCAGAAAACTTTCAATTTAAAAATGTAACCTACAAGACCTACTGTATGCAAACAAATTATAAAAATTGAGACCTAGAGACTCTTAGGACTCCACTATTAAAATAAGAGACAGATTTTGCACTGCCTCAAACACATGCAGAAGGGGTAAGGCTACAGACTTGATGGAAAATGTTCCATGACCACATTTAATTTGCTGTATATTTCTGCAAAGTGAATTTCCATTGAAACTCATTTTCTACAATTTGCATGGAAATAACATTAGTGTGATTCATTTTACTCTATTATCTGAGACTGGGGAACATTTTTTACTGATAAATAAGTGAATTATTTAAAATTTACTTGTTTTTCATAGTCAAACACTGGTGCAGAATTTAAACATCTGAAGTAAAATTACAGTCTTGTATGTTTTTCTCTAAGAAATCTTCAAGAAAGTGATG
This sequence comes from Lepisosteus oculatus, assembly GCF_040954835.1. Taxonomy (NCBI): domain Eukaryota; kingdom Metazoa; phylum Chordata; class Actinopteri; order Semionotiformes; family Lepisosteidae; genus Lepisosteus; species Lepisosteus oculatus. The sequence continues at coordinate 12,112,339 of NC_090712.1, forward strand.
TAAGAAAAGTGTGGTCGATTTTTTTTTTTAGATTTGCGCAATAAATATGGTAGATTAAAGCAACAAGGGAATAGAGAAAAGGGCTTCATACCTCATGTTATTATGCAAGGTTTCCAAATTGGTTGAAATTAGTATGTGCATAGTGTAGTCATCAATATATTTTCTGTACACGGTCCTTTAGTTTTTCATTATTATTGAACTGATGGACGTAATGAAGTAGTAGTGATATACTGTACCTGTAAAGTGCCACACAATTCTTCTTTTGATTTCTATTCCTTCCATCCAATATTTTACTTTTTATGCAGAAATACATTTTTAAGGCTATCTTCTACAATCTATACAGCTGTGTATAATGAAAAACAAATACATTGTCTTTCAGACTAGTACTTTAGGATCTTTTTTGTCCCTAACAACTCACTATAATTGTTATATACAGTACTCTGTAGTACAGATCATTCAGTCAGTGAGAGAATCTGATACAGCAGGTCTACCTATGGTTTTTATGCTGATCCTTCGCAAATTGAAGAACAATGACTTTTCTTTATATTCATATTGAATTTTTGTTCAAATAATTGGTTAATAATAATTGTATTTCAATATTATAGGTAACCAATTCATATATAATGGATTAAGAACATATTTTCTTATTTAGTAAACATGAATTAAGAAGGAGAACAATAGGGTGTCTCTAACCACATGGAGTTAAAAGACAATTTATATTATTTTACACATTGCTCTTAAAACAAATTATATTGCACTGTCTGTAGTCACTGAAGCAAACAGCCTGTCACTGAACCTTCGGATAACGGATGTTTAACCGTACTCATAACCAAAAGCTATCAGTTTGGGATTTCTATTCATGTCCCTGCAGTTGGCTTTCAAGTAAATTACAACACAGAGTTTCCAGAAAACCTGTCTTTTTTAAATCTCCAGTACAATCCCTTAAAAGCACTGCCTTATTAAAGCAGGAAAACCATATTAAGCTTTCACTGGAGATTTACTTGATACCATGGAACGCAGTGACAGGTGTGATTCTTCAAAAGGGAACTGTTTTTCTTCTCATCTTAGGCTTCAGACTGCTTAACAAATTGGGCTTTCTGCTCTAGCAATACTGCTGCATTCCTCAGGGAAGAAACGAAAACTCAGTATTGGAGTATTAATTGCTGATTTAACTATCTTTTGTAAACCAATGAGCAAATATTTTGACATGCTTCATTTGATGTACCCTGGTGAATCTAAAGAGACACTTGCTTTTGGAGGGGAGCTGTCAGAAAAGGCAATACATCAGATAAATGTGTGCTGTCTCGGTTCTGTTGAAAGACTGCACCAGAAGAATAAAAAGCAAAGAAATCCAGTTCCATTATTCAAGGCCCAGTTAACTGCAGGAATGAGATTCCTTTCCCGTTCTTCCTTGCTAAGAAGGACTAATGCAATACACAGGTTTAAAAACAGCATTTGTATGAAAGTTTTACACCTTTTAAATTCAGATATTTTAATTTAACTTATAAATAAATCTATCGCTACAATTATTGGCAAGTGGTTCACTTGTGTTCTTTGGCAGAGGATTGGGGGTGGTTTGGAGTTTGGGGGTGACCATTCTTTATCGTAGCATTAAAAATTGCAGCCATACTGAAGAATAGCTTTTAGTAATGTTTTCATCAGACGGATATCATCCTTCTTTCCACCATGCAAACATGTGCTAGTAAACAAAATCTGTGACCGTTTTTATTTTTTTGCTTACTTTATTAAATAAGAACGTAAAGGTTAAAAATGAGAGGAGGCCATTAGGCCCATCTAGCCCATTCAGCAGTTAGTAGTTAATTGATCCAAGGATGTTATCCAGCCATTTCTTGAAAGAAGTCAGGGGTATAATGGCTCCAATAACGTCATTATTCAGCTTGTTCCATAATCCCAAAACCCTCTGGTCAAAGAAATGCTTTGGTACTATTTTTGGTTTTAGATTCACTTACATGTACATGTAAATTCCACTTTTGCTCTCTGGTTTGTATTTCATGTGTTTTATTTAATAGAGATGAATGAAAAGAAACATCATGACTTTGCGAGTAGTTTTTTTTTTAAGTTTTTATGTTAATAAAAAATAATCTTAATAATTATGTTGATAATCCTTTCTTAAGGTATATAAACAGTATTCTTTTTCAATGGGCATTCAGCTTTTTTCTTTTAAAAGTTAAGCTAATCAAAGGAAGCCTTCCTTTTTTCTTGATTTCTGCTGTTCCAAAACCAATATTATATTCTCAAATTCATCTGTAACTTTCATTTTTTTGAGAATTTTTACTACTTACTACTTATGTGGTTTATTTTTCTGCAAATATTTCATCTTTGCTTTTATTGCTTTAAAAAGGAGAGAGGGGAACTGACAATATGTATGGAAACTCAAGATTAATTACCCATAAAATTAAATGCCCACATTGTTTTTCTGTGCTGTGTATCAAGTAAACCAATAGGAAGTTACAAGGGTGACATAAAGTACTCATCGATGTAATTCCAGTATACAGTATCTCAGGCATTATTGAGAAATATATTGCAATATGACATTTCCCAATAATAAACTTCCTTTGTTCCTTTGTATAATAAACTTTTCCATTCTTTCTTAGAACTCAACAGGTTTTAATATCTATGATATGATATTCATTTACATATAATATCTAAATGTGCCTTCATGACACATGCTATGGAAAAACACAGCAGGATAGAGGAAAGAGTGAGGGGTAATTATTTCTGGCATGAGCCTGTACTGTATATACTAATTTAATATACTGTAAATAATTGGCTCAAATTCTTCAGAGAAGGAAAGTAAGAATAAGGACTGCATAAATAACAGATTATTTAACAGTAGGATTACAACATTTGAGTGATTCTCAATATTCTCAAAAATATGTAATGTATTGAAGCAATTCGTAGATATTACTTCTTTGTGATTTGGTCTTGATAATTTCAGGATGCTCTTGAAATGAAAATCACCTTCATATTTCTAAGTCCCTTATTAAAATACTTTCAATTTCTTCACTACTCTTCAAAACTGTAAACCTTTGTTGGAAATAGTAAAATAAATTGTCTTGAAGGTTGTCTTTAAATGTTAGCCTCCTATGTCTAATAATACAAAGCATTAAGAAACATATATGCATATGTTTTTTGAAAAAAAGTTTCTGGAAATTAAATGTTTTGGCTGTATTTTCATTAATTGATCATGCATGATTGACTATGATACACTTTTTGACTCGCATAAGCTCTGAATCAACACTTAATAAGTGCCGATTGGGCACAAGTGATGAGGTGATTTAACCTGTTGACTGTCAAGCAGTCTGAAAATCAAAGAGCAAAGACACAGAAATCAACAAAAAGCCTCACCCATCAAAAGAACAATACGTTGTTGCTGTCTAGATTATTCGCGGCATGCAAATTCTTCTCTGGGAGAATTGTTCCCAGTCGGTCATTAATAGAGTGTGATCTGAGAGACTACAGGTCATGACACTTGACCTCCTGAAGCACAGCTCCAAGCCTGATGGCTGGACTCAAATGTTCAGTTGCTACAGAGCTCTATGTATAGTCATTGATAACAACTGGGCAGCATGTTGTCACATTGATCAACTCTGAGGATGTAATTTGCTGCCCTTCCTGCACACAACCTCCTTCCAGCAGGACAATGAATGTCGTCACACTGCTTCAGTAACAACAGCCTTCTCGCAAGATGACAAACCTGAATGTTGTGGGTGCCCAAAATGCCAGACATGACCCACATTTGTGTAATGGACTGGGATTTCTGCTTTTGCTTTGTTGTTGATCCGATCTGTCATCGGCATGTAACTATCAAAAGAAACAACAGACCTATACTTTCATCATTATTACATTTTGCACAATTGCCAATTCATTGCAAAAATGTTTTGTTAATAAATCATGAAACCTGCTGCAAAAATGCTGCAAAAGACAGAAGCATGCTGCAAAAGAAAAAAACAGGCAAATCCATGCCAAGAATAAAGAATATTAAAATTAATTAATAATTTTCATATTCGTATTCTACTGTATTTGCTTTAAACAGAATTAGTAGAAATGATCAGCTAATTTAGACTTTCTTTTTGCATACCATGAGAAGCAATTGTATGAATTTGTGTTTTATATATACGAAATCTTAGGGTTTAAAAGGTAATTTGTAAACAGTAGAACAGTTATATTTGCCAAGATGACAGATGCATTCATGATTGTACGTTTTAAAGATCTGGCAGTGGCCAACAAAATTCCATAGCGAAATGAATGCTGTGTCTCATCATCAAAGTGCAGAGAACTAAGTGTTCTGCCAAAGCTACTCCAAGGCAAGAAGGTAGGAGAAGCAACTGGAATTCCACTGCTACAGATGGCCATCTTGCTGACAGATGGCCCTGTGACAGGTGTCTCTTTCAGTGTCACCATCACCAGGCGATGGCCTGCTGCCACTCTGTATGTACTGTGCTCCACAATAGCTGGATGAGTCTGTAATTTTTGAAGTAAATGTGCACAGGCACAGAGCACATAAAGACTGAGTTAAGGCTCCTGACATTGCAGTTAAGAGGAAGCACTGGAAACCTATTTTGCAACTTGCTGCATACTGTATCAGTACAAACAGTTTTCCAACAGATGTCTTGACGCTCGCTTTAGTCTATATCATGTTGACTTCAGCTGCCTTGAGTTTTGTGCATGTTCTTCTAACTCTGTTATTTATTGTATTCATAGATGAAACTATTGTACTGTAATTGCCTTGACAAGAAAGCCTTTTTAATACTGACCGAGTAACATACAACAATAGCGATACTGTATGCTTTGTAATCTTTTCACTGTGATATTTCTCTCTGCTTTCAGGTAAAAAGTCATACAGTCAAGTCAGACCTTATTCAACCATTACAAAATTTAAAACAAGTTTTACTAGGCTTAGTAGTACTAATTAGGGCTTCATTGAAGTTTCTAGTATTTCAGTATCGCATATATACTTATACAGTGTAAAATAATGAGTTGTTTTATTCAAGAAAAGTCATAAATATTCTAAAGAAGTATTTTAAGCACACGTTTTCTTAAATCAGTGTTACAGCAAGGGTACAGTAGAAAAATATGCATCACAGTGTTCAATAAAAACATACAGTACAATAAAATAAATAGGTTATTATTATACATGCCTTTGTGGTCTAAAGGTGAATGCAAGAATAGAAAATTACTGTGACAGTTTCCCTCTTCCTAGCAATGGAAACACATAAATTAAAGGAGAACAAAATGGGTAAATAACAGTAATTAAATAATGGAAATGGATATACTGTATTACAAAGCACTGATTTTCTTTTACCAGCTGCCATATTATTGCCATATTTCAAGCAGGCTGAAATTTTTAAAGAAATCACTATTTTAATTTATAAAGGAACAAGTAATAGGTTTATTCCATGCTGAAAAAAAGAAGAAAGAGAACACAACGTTTCGGCCGTGGAGCCTTCTTCAGGAGAAGGCTCCACGGCCGAAACGTTGTGTTCTCTTTCTTCTTTTTTTCAGCATGGAATAAACCTATTACTTGTTCCTTTGCAGCCTACGCATGCTGACGCAGCTACCCACCTGAACTTTTAATTTATAATGCTACTTTAATTGAATCATTTGAAAATGTCAAAAATCCAAACTTCTGATATACTTAAAATTATTTTTGAACTAAAGCAGAAAGTGTTTTTACACCTTCTATCCTGAAAGTTAAAGTAATCAGTTGGCTCTCTTTCATTCTTAATGTTTCCGATGATAACATTGTGCTGAGATTTTGGTCGAGGTTGCACATTTACAATTATGTTGACCTTTTATATCTAGTCAATACAAAGTTCATACACTGTATCAAGGTTTAAAAAAAACAAAATACATTATCTTGGTTTCCCAGTACAGTATGTTGTTCTCCCATGCATCTTGTGAAGTAATGCACAGACATTTTAGAATGATTTTATAAGTAGATATCAGTGCAAGTTTAGAATATTCAATCAAAAAATAAAGTAAAAGGGTTAATTTTAAAGTTTCAAAATAATTCTTTTTATCGTGAGTAGTTTATTTCCTTCCCAATATTTATATATACTGACAGGCATTAAAAACATAACAAATACTATTAGTTTCAATACTCTTTTGTTGTATTTTAATGCCTGTCAGTTACTTTCCATAGATTTGTTGTGCAGAAAAAAAGTGCTCTCATAGTCACAAAACTTTCAGTGAATTTGATTCATATTTCTGTCTTTTTAATTGCCAGTGAAATGAAACTAAAATGAGACCCCTCTGAGGGTTTGCCAATTAATTTCTTCCAAAGAGGGAAGTTTATTGGAATTAAGGATGCTTGATTTTCAATACAAGTGGCTATGCCATTTTCAAAAGCTCTTCACAACTCAAACCAAAATAATTATATTGTAATGTAGTTATTATGGTAATCATTTTGGCTCAGTGTGAGATCCCAAGCTTCAGTCAGAGACTTAATAAGATATGGATCTTATTGATACTGCATTCTCTTGTGATGGAGAGGTATGTCTGAATTTACTGTTCTTGTGCTTGTTCTTAACTATGGATACACTGCAGAAAGCAATATCTACAGTATGTATTCAAGCTACCTGTCACTGTTTATGTCAGGAGTGCTAGTGTGCATGTGAGGAAGTGCAATGAAGTTGGAGACAGTAATGGTGGTGGCAGTAACACTGACTCATTTACCTACTGTATGAATTTTCATCTTGTCAGCAAGCAAGGGGTGGCTACAGTACAGAAAGTATTCTGACTTTCCCAGAGATGGACAGTTTAGTGTAATTGAGCATATTCATGATCTTTTTTACTAGTTTTACTTACACACAGCAAGTAATGTGCAACATGGTTAATTTAAGACCAGTAAAGAAACTTGATGAAAATACAATAGTATGGTTTTCTCTTAAAGGGCAATAGTACTTTATGCTACGTTATTTGTTATCTTGTTTAGTGTTCTCTTTTTTGCTTAATTCAGAAATTCAGACTTTTAATGTGGATGCTTTACAGCATTAATAGATATGGAGATGTAGTGAAGAGAGAGCAATTTTTCATTATCTTGTGCAGAAGAAAGAATTGTACACTGATGACAATAAGATCAGCCTGTTGAATGGGATCAGAGGAGGTTATACTTAGCTACAGAATTATTTATACAGTAGTTGTTGATAAGCAATCTTGTGTTTCTGTTTTTTAAAACGTTAACACCTGATTCTTTAATAGTCAGTTTGGTAATTAAAGAGCTTTTGTTAACCATGCAGGTGTATGTAAGGAAGAAGATGACAGTGTTTATTAACATCTACAGTATGCACCAAACAAGGGGAAAGAGTACAAATTGAATTTTAGCATTGACTTAGTCTGAAGATATAGTTGTATTATCTGTACCATTAATGATCAGCTGAAAATAAATAATTCAGATCCCTAGCATATTTTAACAACACAGTGATGAACCCTAATACCAGACATTACACTTGGGTTAAACGGACTGGTGTGAATATTTGTGTAGCCTGTCTTGATAAATTTGACATATTTAGGCATCGATTTAATTTATTTACAATATGCTTAAATCATCCCTTTGGCTTCCCCAAAGCCTGGTTTTATTGAACATGGCCATTCCATCATCTCAAAATTATTCATCTTACTGGCATTTCAATATAAAGCTTTTAAATAATGCATTAAATATTAAAATAAATGTTTAAATTCCTTTTGTGGGAAGGTGGAGGCAATAAAACTTGTTTTACTTGGTAGTATATGTAGGTAAAATACAAATGATACTATTTTGTCAGCAGTACACTAAAAATATTATAAAGTACTAATGCAGTCAAGAAACAGCTGGTGTCCAGCTTTAGTCGCAGGGTTTTTCAGTACTTGACTGAAAAGTATAGATTGGCTGATCTGCTAGACACAGGTAGAGGGACTATTAGTGCATTCTCAGAAGGACTTACGGTACACCAATACAGCATTTCCTTGCCCTTGAAAAGAACATAGCTCAGAAAAAGTTGATCCATTATCTATGAATTGCAGATGGTCAATGGCTGTTTGAACCTGAGGGGAGCATGCAGCATACAGTACTTCTACAGAGTTGTGTTCATGGAAGAAGCAACAAATGAACAAGAGAGAGCCCGGCAACTTCTCCAGGGTCTGCCCCAGGTTCCAGAGGAGGAGAGAGATCAGCTGGAGGGAGAGCTTTCTTTCCTTGAGCTCTCAGAGGTTGTGGTAGTTAGTTAGATAACTAGTTACTTGTAGAAAGGCAGACATTAGTGTCACAGAAGATGTTTTTTTTTCTTGGGGTATAAAAGCACTAAAAACGATACTAGTGTCTGTGTGCATTGGTGATTCTTGGAGATGACCAGAACCTTTGGTGAAGTAGAGGGGACCTAGCACTCGTTTGTATTTGCTAGGTTGTGTAGTTGTACACAAGGCGGGAATAATTCTAGTTGGGTCACCTTACCATGACATTAGGTCTGTCTTCTTCATGATGTGTATGCAGAAAAAGAAGTCATGATGCTTCATGTATGGTGAAAGTTATGCCTAAGATTGCTTTTTTGGCATTCTCAGTCATAATTACAGTTTGACTCTTGAATCAGAAACAGCAGTGAAGTAGAGAGAAACATCTAGTGGGACAGAATCCCACACGCTCTCCATAAACAGATGCCACAGTTTAACATCACCTATTTGCACTGCATCTTCACACAGCATGTTGGAAGGCTCACTACAGTACTTATGCTTAATGAACCTGTCATTAATGCTTGATTACTATTTTGCTCATTTGTGCTCAGGATGAAACCCTTTTGATCTATTCTGTATTTTTCTTTCGGATTATTCTCCCTCTTGTCCTTAAGAGGTCCCTTGCACAGCCTGGAACAATGAGTGTACTCGTAAGCAACAAGAGTGCCAAAGTCTTTTCTCACCTCACTTAGGGTATCCTGCAAAGGCAAGAGAACACCCAATTTAAACAGCAAATCTTGTCAGTAGCAAAATAATCAACCTGTATATTTGTGTTGTGGTTTTCCAAGGTTATTAACAGAAACACAAGTACTTAAAAATGCAGTTGGCAACAAGCCAGAAAACCCTCCGAGCCAGAACAGCTGACATGCTAGAGAATAATAATTCTCAGAAGGGGTAAAATAAGCAGATCTGGAAGTCTAATACAAGGAAAACAGGCAATGGAAGCCCAGCATGTTGTGTGAATAATCTGATATTTGCTGGTATACCTGAAAATTGTTGTTTAGGCGTTTTTATCCCCATATTCATGCAATGTGAAACATGTCTCAGTGGAAGCATTACTGTGCATTAATATTCTCAGTTGATGTGTTGTATTGTTCTTGTAATGCCTCAAAGCATTCATTCTACATAACATATGTAAAAAGATCACTGCATGCAACATTGCAAAAACATCACTGCATACATTGTTGCAAAATATAGTATATTGCATTCTTGTAGGGTTAACAGGTAGATATTTTTGTCTTTTGCTGTGTTTTGTTGAGTGCTGAAAGAATTTCAGTAAAAACAAATGGGAAAAGTCATTTTTTGCGGTGCCTTAATGGTAATTAATTTATGCTTCTGCTGTACACTTAGTATTAGTATCATACCAGACAGCTGCATAACTATGTGATCTTATATAAGGAAGGGGTTTTAGTTTTCCACCTGATCATTGCTGACCAATTTGTAAATGTAATGGTGTGTTTTTTTAAGATATCTATCCTTTTGTAATTAAGGAACTCACTATGAATATTTGTCTTGCTGGAAGTGTTGGTTATTTGATATTGCTTTCATATCTGCATGTGTTTTTTCCATGCTGTCTATGTATGTAATCCCATGGCATCCAGTGTATCTCTTCCTCATGTAGCCTCATTAACTGGTCACTGATGTGATTCAAGAGGGCTGGAGGGGATGGCGAACTTTTTCTTCTCTAGCTCATTACATGTTTGCTCACCATTAATGTCAAGAATCAGTACCTTGTCTCTGGTCTTAGATCTCTATGTTCATGTCCACAGAGAATGTGAGCTCTTCACTTCATTACAGTTTCAGAAATGTCTCCTATCATATTCTCATTAATTTCTGCTTGACTTCTTTGTTTGTCTCTTGATACTTTCTTTCATTAGCCTAAATCAATTCCTGTTTTGAATCTTGGCATTTGCACTTGACACTGGCTGGTCTCTTCCTTTTCCTTGTTTTTTCTTTTTTTCACAGTATTTTCTTTTTTTTTTTACTGTTCAGCCAGTTTATTTGGTTTTAGTTCAATTTCAGTTTTGCACCTTCGGCACTAATGTGCTTTTCATCTCTTTCTGCAAACAGTACATAAGCTCCCACTGTCACATTTTGTGATGCAGCTGGGAAGCAACATATCACTGTTGAGCTCTTTCCTGTTTAGCAGGATTCAATTTAGACAAAATATGAACTGCTTTTTACGGGCTGCCAAAATGCATCAGATTCTAACAATTTCTAGAGGGAGGTTTCATGACTGAACAGATAACACTAGAAGAATAACATGCTGTAAACCCAGGTGTCATTAGCAGCCTGAAGACCCATATAAAGTGCTGTTCAGCAGGTGGTCATCTGACCTTGAACATCAACCTCACCCCCCTTCTCTCCATCTGTTTTTTTGTTGTGAACACCTAAGTGTTCTGTGTGGGACCCAGATTAAAAGGGCACCCAGCTGTCTTATCACTTTCCTATCTGTATGAAGGTCCTGCCCCACGTAGAAGCAATTAGTATCCAGTACATGACTTTCAGGACAGGAACAATAGCAACTTGGCTACAGGATAATGGGCTTAGGTAACAACACTCAGAGATACCTTTTCTCCCTTCCTGTTTGCTGCTGCTCTCCTCTCCCTTCTGTGTCTCATGTGTGAATGAAATCCTGGGACTAAGGACCAAAAAAAGGAAAAATGTAAAAGCCCTACCAAGTGCTACGTACACTGACTGAAGAACACGTTTCAAAATTGAAAACTCTAAGATTTTATTTCACAAAACATTACACACGTTTTGCCGCCCTTTTTGTTTATGACAAAGAAGGTATAATATGAATATATACAGTACATACTGTATATTTCCAGGCTGTATTTCTTTATTAATAATTATCAATGTCAATAATTGACGTTCTTTCTTTAATGAACACAATACCTAGTAAAAACCCATAAGACCCATCACATACGCTTAAGTCTGTTGTACCAAAAAAGATTCTTACGGCTGCAATGCAGTAATGACTGAGTAAAGATATATACATGTATGGAAATAAGACTGTACAGGAGTTGTTTGAAATCTTTTTTTAAAATGACCACTGTAAGGTTGTTTCTGTATGTTGTGTTTTCTACTTGTCCCCTGCACTGGTGGTCTTTTCACACTTCACCTCAATTGTGCTTTTGACACCTCAGTTATGGTTTTGTGAATATATTGATATATAAATATAAATATATTGATATTTGTTTTTGTGGTGACAAATAAAAAGAAAGATTGCCACAATGGCAATGACAACATTCACATCAGCTTTTAAAACGAGATATTTCAATACTTCATTACTTTCAATGCCTTCTGGAACCTTTATGTCTTGTTTTCTTGTGCTGTCAATATCCCTTGATTCTAGTATTTCCATTCAAAATTAATAGGTATTCCACCCACAACAAATTAGTTTAATTCATTGTTATCAATCTAATCTGAACATTATCCCTCCCATTGAGCCAATGGATTCTTCTTATTATATGATACTTACAAATTAATAAGACAAAATAGGATGTTAACACTGTAAACAATAACAAACTTCACTTTGTAGAGTACTAAGACCCAACATATTTTTGTCTTCTCATAAGCATATTGTTTACTGTAAAACCCTGCTTACTACATGTATATAAGTGGTACACGGTAGTGAAGATGTTTTTTTATGTGATTCTATGATTAATGAAAAGTAGCCTACTGAACAGGTATGTGTCACACACAAGTTTATGTATAGTATGAGAAAATGACTAACAACCCATACTAAGTTTAATATATTGTCTCAGCAGTTGAGTAAAACTTTGTCACATTATGATTAGTGATAAGGAAGATATATTTCTATAATGTGTTTGGAAGCCTGTTATTAAACTATAGAAATGCAATGTCTCAGCAATTTATTCTTCTGTTAGTGAACAATGAGAATATTCTTAATTTTGCTTTCTGTAAACAAGTGTAATCAAATCCCTCACCTATTTGGTCAATCAGTCTGTCATTGTTTACACTGATTGACAAACTTAAAAGAAAAACATTTTCAATAAGTACTCCAAAGAACAGTATGCCGATTACTGTATTTGAACCATGTGTAAGCCTCAAGACATACCTCAGAATGCCTGTGTTAATGTCACATTGTCTAGTGATTGTGTAGCTCAAAAAAGAAAGATTGTTTTCTCACACTTTATATTTTGCAGTTCAGAATCGCTAAATTAGTATTGAACCATGATTTCGAGACTTGTTGTTGTCCAATGATCTGCTTTAAACTTGCTTTCTTTAATTCAGTGGTGGGAAACTGATTGATTAAAAGTTTTCTTCAAAATTGGAGAAGGCCTCAAAGTCCCTCAGCTGTCCTTCTTGTAGTTAAACACTTGCAGCCCTTCATCCTCTCTAAGAGATTTGTGCTCAGTCTCTCACCACCACTTAAGATTACCTTGAAATAAAGGTCCTGGAATTTCCTGACATATGAATAAGAAATATTGCCTTATGTTAATTACAGAATAAACTTGGATTTACAAAATGTAACATTTAAATGTAACAAATGTATTGAATGTGCTTATTTGTTCTTTTTTCATAATAGTCCATCAGTGATGCAAAGCCAGTTAGTGTACTGTACACGCTTGTACAACAATATCTATTCTCGTACCTTTGCATCAGTAAATTTCAGGTGATTATTTTTCAGTTAACTAACCTGTACTTACAGTGGTAGAAAAAAATCTTATCACTTGAATTTCACTTTTATCAGAAGAAATTATCAGGAAAATGATCTTTTTGTAGCAGGTGCACTGAAATGATATAAGCAAATCCATTTTGCTGATCAACATTTGCCATTAGCAGTATTGAACAGGGAGTAAACAGTAAGAGTCATACTGTAGGCTACTGACGTGTGCTGGGAGCAGTATAAGCGATCCATCTGAGAGGGATGCATTACGCCGAGTTGCAGGTGCGGTCTTATGGGATTCCATCCCAATGACCTTACAGTTCCTGGACAAGTTTGTGCCTGTTCACTTTTCTCTGAAAATGACATGTTTCGTGTCGTCCCACCTCATCCCACAAATGTTCAGCGGAGTTCAGATCTGATAAGTCGGGTATTTATGGCATAACCATCATGTTCTCATCTCTCCAGAATGCTGTTACATGAGCCGCATGAAGAAAGTGTGTTGTCCTTGTGGAATATGGTCATGTCAGAATAAGACTGCAGGATGGCAACAGGTGAGGTCAAATGACTTGATCAGTATAGTGCCGTGCAGTCAGGTGGCTATAAATCATTACAAGTGGAGTTCTGTCCTAAACTTATATTATGTTGATGTTTTAATCCTTCAGAGGTGTTATAACCCATGGTCTTCCAGACCATGGTCTATCTTTGATAGGCAGTATGTGACTATGATAACCTGCCAGATTAGAAATTGCTTGCTGTAAACCTTGTAGATAGTGAGCAACAGTCCAGCTTTCAACATATCAATGGCATGAAGGCATAATTCTCATTGAGCACAGTATATTGGTTTCTTTCTGTGCTTTTCTTTCTTGACTTTCACAAAGATTGACATTCAGTAGGATAAATCACTTAATCATTTGTGCCCAATCACCTTTCTCGCTGATGAGGTGCACTTATAAAACCGTCAAAAAGTATCACAGTCAGTTATAAATGATCAAAATCCAAACTACTTACAGTATATTTTATCATCTAAGAATCAGAGTTTCTTTGAATGCTCGGTATATTATTACAAGGTTGTAGCCTAAAATTCAATGGACAATTGTCAATATATTTTCTTGCTTTTGGGGATGTTCTATGTCTGTTTTAATGCATTGTAGTGTTTAGATCAAAACTATGTGTTTGTTCTAATCTGGTTTCACATACAGCATACAATTCTTATTTAATGTTGAAAAGCAAAACAAGCTGTTCATTTCTTTCTTTATTTAAAGTATTCTGATAACAAAAACTGAATTACCAAATGTCAGTAAAGAAAAAGTCTCAGAATAAGAATTTGAAGGTACTGATGCCATACAAAGCACTTCTTTCGGAAAGTCAAGCAATCAATCAATTGATTTTTTCTGCACCTAGAAATAATTAATGGACAACGTCACATCAAATATTACATAGGCTTCATTAAATAATAATAGTAATCATTCCTTGCATTTCATATCCTTGTTCTTAGCAACTTTGCTTAGTTTCTCAGATCTAATATGATGAGGTAGCAATGCTGTTCTCATCTATGAGTTATAAATATACAGCCCAAGAGTAAAACACAAGGAGAAAGTATTCAGTATCAGTAAGATAGATCTTGTAACAGAAATAATGTTCAGAATTTTGAGAATACTGTAATGTTCTAGAAAAAAAAACAATACCAAGTAGAAAGTAAAAAAAAAATCCTCATTGATTACAAGTGCATTCAGGCTGATGTACTTCCCTTGCTACAGTGATTTCCATTCTATAAATACCTTAGTTTACTATGGCGATAACCTTCAAAAGCTAATTACCATAATTTCCCCACAAAACAGTATAGAATTAATTAGGACAGCATTGATAAATGTCTTCAACAATACAGTGCATTATTCAGTAAATGACAAATTATCCATTTGATTTTTTTAAACCCAGTTTTTCATTTTTTAATGTTTAGACTTGTGTATATTTGTACATATTTAAGCTTGTCATGTTTCTCCTACTGAGTTACTGTTTGTATTAACTTAGGTCCCCTATGAAGAACTTAATAATTCCATAATATCAGTGAAATTTCATAATTAATTGAAAAGAATATAAAAAATACAAAAATAAATTCAAGCTTGTTATAAATACTTAGGAGCTTATATATAATGTAATATATACTGATTAATACTGTATTACCGTAATATGCTTCTGATAAAATCTGTTTTTTTGTTTATTATAATTGGGCCATGAATGGCCATCTTTAAAAGATGAAAGCTGCCTTTTGTACATAATAATTAGGTCAGACATTACCATGTACTAAATTATATTTCATTATGCTTTTACAACACTCCATATTATACACCTGGACACATTCATTCATACTCAACCATTCTTTCAGAAACTCATTAAAAATACATGTATTCGTTCTATAAGTTCCAATAAAACCAAAACACCTTTTGTTTAGAATTAATAATTCTTCAAAATGAAAAACACCATTTAAACTCAAAGCATGGATTTTAACATATTTTATTGACTATTTGTAACAGTAATGATTGTAGTTATTTTGGGATTTTTAAGTATTTGTTACTTTTGTTGTGTCTGTTATTTCTGTTTACAAATGTAGTCTAACTTATTTTTTCAGTCTAACCTTGTGGCCTCTTATTTGTTTACAGTCTAAGGACTGCACTGTACAGTATATCATCAGAAATAAACATTTTATTCTGATAGTAGCTTTGTTCTAAGTAATTAGATTTAATAGATATGTTAGCATTGCATGTGAATCAATGATATGAAAAATTTGCAAACATCTGTCTTGACATGCACCACGAGTTGACTGTGTTAACGTAAGATTGCAATTTCTGACCATTTTGTATTACTAAAGAAAATATAACAGTAACCCCTGTTCCCTAGATTATCCCAAAGGAGCACATCTGATTAAAAATCACCTTTTACTTTTCCAAAATACTTTAAAACGACAGATGGCATTGTGAATGCAAACAAAAATGTAAAGTAGTTACAATGTTTTCAGATTGATATGAGAAATAAATAAGAGATAGGCAAGTAATCCAAACCCTTTCAGGAGAAGCACACAATATGCAATCTTAACAAGCTTTATTTATTTGTCAGCAAGTCTCAATAGAAAAATGCTTATATAAGATGTTGTTTTTGTTGTTGTTATCTAAATGATTTATGCTGTCAAAAATATTCAGATGAACTGCAGCCTTATCTAAGGTCTGAAACCCCAAAATGTATCATGGGGTAAATGATAATTTGACATGCTAATATATGAAACACAGATATTGTCAGCTCAAAATGCTAAAAAATAATTGTCTGCAGAAACTAGATATGAGCTACAGCCAGTATTCTAATTTTGTCTTTCAGAAAGACCTGTCATTTTCTATGGAGAATTGAGCTTTCTTTTCACATTCAAGCCTGAGTGTTATTGCTTGTGTTAGTTATCCTTTTTAACCAGACCTCCTAGACTGTTTCTTTTCTTACCTGGTCCCAAAGGTATATCAATTCATCAATAGCAGAACACAGAACGTTGTATGGTATATGGTTACCGACACGGATTAAAGTAAATATATATTTTTCCAAAAAAGGACAGTATGAAACATGTTAAACATGAGTTTAACATGTTTCAATTGCATCATACTGTATACAGTAGCAAACATGATTCATTTCTGCTCTTTAGGTGCTATATTGATTATTCACTTAAGATGCACTGATGATCCCAAAGCATTTAGCTTTTTGTATATCTTATAGGGATAGGTTGGGCATGATAGTTGCAAAAGACTTAGAAGGCAGGGGTGTGATTTAACTACTTAAGATATACAGATCATGATTAGCACATAACTTTAGAGGGAACTGTACTGTTTGTTTCTCTATGATGATGTTCACTTCTAAAGTCCTGTCAATTATGTTGTTGCTACAAAAATCATTTATAATACATTTTGTTTTCTAAAATTAAACTTTTGCACTGGATTGCTGCTAATACACATTTATTTCAGTGTTGATAATCCTACTACACTGCCATTTTCTTTGCTTACATCTTTAAGATTGTAGTTCTGAGTGATCCCAGATATTATGTGCCCATAAACAGTTAGCATGGACCTGACGTCCTCCAGTCATAAACATGCTGCACTACAGTGGGGGAAAGAACACTCTTCAATCTCATCCGCCACACTATTGCTTTTTACTGAGTGCAATATACAAAGATTATACAGTTTTTAAATTTCAGAATTTGAGCTAAAGCCAGCTTGTAAAGGAAAAAATATGGAAGCTACAAAAGCTATACATATAAAACATTATAGCTGTTTTAACATTCATCAGTTTTGATGAATGTTAAAACAGCTATCAACCAGTACAAAATCTTAAATCAATTATAATCAACTAGGGGGGCGGTCTCTCAATACTTTAGCCAAATAAAGCCAGGAATCAGTTTTGTTGCTGTGCCTCTGAGTGACAGGTTTCACACCATGCTGAGAATGACCAAGGCTTTATAATAGTCACCTTCTTGGAGCTCGATCGTCCTTTGTTGTTTCATGGAGCTGGGGTCTAAACTGACTGCTGGGAAAGAATGATGTATTACTACTGTAGAATTACTGACACATTAACAGAACCCACACCAGAAGAAAAGATTAATTAAGACTAATGATGGAGCAAAAACTAGTGTTTTATAACATTTGTTGAAAATGTTATTTAATTAATATCATATTCATATTTCCCAAGTTTACTTAGAAGTGTGCTTTGGTGTATTTGACTGACATTTAAGAACTTTAGACTGATCAAATTTTGTTTTAAGGTGGAAGAGCTAGAAGTCATTTAAAGTATGTCATTTTAAATGTTTTCATTGGTTAGGAATGTTAAGATTGTTCATCTAAATGTTCTTATTATTGGTATCTGTATTTTTATTATACATGTTTTAAATATTTATATTAGCTATGGCTTGATTACATACAGGGGAGTTTTGTTTGTATTAAGATGCACAATAAAAAAGCAAAAATATAATACTATGCTCAGACTCCTTTAATGCACAAAAGTAACAATTAAGCATATTTACTGTATTATCCCAATAATATGTGCTTTATTTTACACAGTAAAGAGTGAGACAGTGGCATTAGAGCCAAGATAAACGCAGCATTTAATCATAAACTCCAAACCCAGAGTTTAATGGCTGCTTTTTTTGGGAAGACAAAAGAAGAGCTGCTAGCAAACAGAAACATGTCATTAGGTGACACTTGAGTCTTGCCTCAAAATAAATTGTTGTTTTAATGTCTCACTGTGCTTTACTGTATATTTTACCTTTTTAAACAATCACATAAGTCAGCGATTCTCAAACGTTTTGGATCAAGTACCACCCCTGATCAAACCAAACCAAAGTACCACCTAAAAGTCATCTTTTCATAGGAACCACAGAAATTCTCAATGACCAACATGAGTGCACGCACGCACACACACGTATAATAAAGATAGCACTGAGCACTTAGTTAATTTGGATTGTATCACCTTGTAGCTGCTTTCCCACACTTGCTAACACTAGCACTGCTGTCTGTGCCAGGTTCAGCAGAAGAGCTAGTGTCGGTGGCCGATAGGGTTACTATACATCCGGATTTTCCTGGCCATGTCCTTAAACTGTATCTCTGCCCAGGAGGAATTTTAAAATATCCAGAAATGTCTGGGAGTTTGATCCCATTATTTTCACCGTGAAGAACAATTGATGAAAAATTTAAATTATTTTTAATTATTCAATTTTTAATTCCCAATTTTTCAGTGCACACAACAAATTTCCAGGGTCATCTGGTGTACCACCTCGGGGCGCTCCGCGTACCACATCACTTACCACAGTTCACTTATGCGTACCACAGTTTGAAAACCACTGACGTAAGTGGTGTAAAGTCTCCAAAGCACTCTCCCTTTTCTTGGTAGAGAAATACCTGAATCTGCTTGACCTCACTGTTTTTTGTTTTTTTTTTTGTTTTTTGGCCAATTGTATTTAATCATGATTGTTAAAGCTTAATTTAGATTTTTTCTTTATGAAATTTCATAAAATATATAAGAACTATTTTTCCACAGTTTTCAGCATATTATGTTAAACATATTTACTTACTGTACATATGTGTTTCTGCATAACCAATGTGTAATTGTGGGTTTTGGAAAATCATCCTTCCTTTAGATGTGAATGTAACATAGAAGAGCAAACCCAAATAAATCTGGTTCTGCTTACTGTATATACAGTATTCAAGATTTGCATTTATTGGTGTGTGGGGATTTTACCGATGATAATACGATACCCACAGTGTGATAAATTATGAACAGCCAACAAGATTTCCTTGAGAACGGAGACATTTAAAATGATTCCACCCTGCTAAATTCTAAAAGATGACTGGTGACAGAAACAAGGCTTTGAGGTTTTATTGAGGCTCATGATAATAGCAAATTTCAATTATGTTAAGTTATAAAAAGCAGAGGTTTTCATCTCGCTTAATATTCCATACTAACAAGTACAGTATAATGATAACTTTTCTCATCATGATTTATAATTAATCTCCAATAATCTGTCAAATTGATTTAGATACAAAAACCAAAGCTGCTTCAAAAGAGCAGAGTTACAAAATTCTCAAATTGTTTTTATAGACTTTAACTACCTCTATAAATGCACATAATTTATCTGTAAATAATCATGGCAATGTGCTTTCTGCTTTGAGTTGTTGAAATTAATACCAGTAGGACTAGACATTGACAATGAAGAAGAGAGATGGCAGCACCTCTAGGCCATATTTTTCCTCACTGGGTTGAAAGGCGAGCAACTAGGAACTTCAGATTGCACAGCAGGAGTGCCAGAGGTTCAGAGAAAACAGCTGCAGCTTGTCATTGAACACTTCCAGTCCTAGAATCAATTGCTTAATGTTATGCATAGCTTTGCAAGCTTAATCATAAAGAATATTTCACACACTTCTATTGTAATTACAAATAAGACCCTTATTAAAATGTTTTAAAAGTTTTCCATTTAAATACAGTACCAATAACAGAGTATCATCCAGTCAACACAAAATGTAAGTTCTAACCTGAAGTTTTACAACCAAGCCAATTTCACCCACCTATTCAAATCATAACCAATCCCAACATCATTTCTCATTAGCTACACTGTACAGTATCATATGCAAACCCTGTGTTTTCACATTTGTCTCCTGCATCCCTTCTCCACATCTTTACCTTTGCCGTTACCCCTTCACTATGCCTAAATACTGAGTTTACATCCTCATCTGCTTCTTCTTAATTCTTGAGTGTCCTTTTGTATCATGAAATGTTTAATGGGAACCTGTGAAACTGAGGCATTAATGATAATTTAATGAACCATCTCTGGAGCAGGAATAGAAATGTTAAGACTATGCAATGTTAATATTTTAACAACGCTACCAAGGTCTCTAAACATAAAATCTACTCTTCTCTTGTGTATCCAGCCACTTGCCCAACATTCTGAAGACTGCATTAATCTTTTAATGATGGCTGAGTATTGAGATGAAAATGTAGGATCCCCAAGATGAGATCTCAGGCTTCCATCAGTTATTCACAATGACTACTGACAGAGTGGAAATGGGACTGACTACTGTACATTCCTTTCATGAAAAACATTAAATAAAAGTGACACTGCTTATTTTTCATTTTCATATAACAGTAGAGTCCTGAATCAAACAGTAAAAGTATAATTTTACCTGGCCCGACATAATTTTGGAAAATATATAATTGGTTATGCAACATAGTTAAACTGTTTCATTCACTAATATTAATAAGAAGCTTATTTCTCAGATTCTAAAACCAATATGAAAATAAGATGTTAGCAATGCCACTGGTAGAAAGATTTTTGGTAAATTCATTTGACATTTTTCTGTCTGATTGCAAATACACCCAGTCTTCTCAGAAAAATGTTAATAAAATGTAAGCAGTAGCATCTGCTTTGACAATGACATCTTTACACAACAAAAATCTTCATAAGAAATTATCCAGCTCACGTGCAACTCACTGTCAATGTATCTGGGGAAGGGTATTAACTACTCCTTAATGGGCAATTTGAAAGTCACCCCTGCTGTTGGTCAAGGTGACAGCTATTTATTTCATCAACACCTCATCAGTGTTGACCAAATAAGGACATGGAATAATTTTGAACAGTTTTGGAAAGCATTTCAGTATAATGTACAGTATGAAGGCAATTTAATAAAACTGAGGGAAGCATTCAAGACAGTAAATACTACAGGTTTTGTGATTCCAGCATACAATGGGGGAACATTTATGTATTAGTGCTTTCATCGGTTTCTGTAAATGCTATCCATAACTTCTTTTTAATTTTTTGAAGTGCTAGAAAATAAGCCTGATGTGGATAGATCATAATATATTCGGTAACACTTTTTGATTCTGTTAGAAATATTTCACAAATGTGCAGTACAAATATTAATAAAAACATCTATAAGGACTACCTAAATATAAAGAGTTGTCATATACTGTATACTGTATAATTCTCTCTTGAAATTTTAATTTTGTCTAATACACAAATCGCATCTTATGATTATTAGTTTTTAGAATATTTGGTATTTTACATAATTGACATATTCCAATACCTTTATTCTTAGACACACTACAAAACTTTTAATTTCCAATTTTAAAATGTCAAATTTACTCATATATTAATACTGAAAATAAATTATTATAACAATTAGAATGTGGAAAGCAGTCTAAAAGTTTTATATTTACTTGACAAAAATATTTTTAACAATTTAAGAAATCAATTTGGTTATTAATAGATTTATGCATGTACTGTAAGTGTCATACAAGCCATAATAAGATAATGATGAACATTTGTGTAAATATACAGTGACAGACAAGAGTGATTAGTTGTTGATCTAATGAAATAAAATGGTAGGTAAATCAAGACATCAAGTTTGCAAATACAAATATTGGCACCAAAGCAAAACAACTTAAGATTGAACAAATTCACATCCCTAACACCGATTTAGCTACTGTCAACTCAAATCTTTGAACATAAATTCTGTTTCTGTTAACTGCTGATGTTTTGTTTAGATTTCTAGTAAAGGCTGAGTCACAAAGACCTTTTTATTACCATCTAATATAGAAATTAATTGGTTGTGTCCATTTTGTTAACTATTAATAGGACAAAAGTGCTACCTAAATTAATAAACAAACTGAAACAGAAACACCTCTAGATGTAAAATTAAATTGCTGTAGACTAATTAAGCTACACATGTGCAATATGTACACAGAATGATAATTGGTGCTCATATGTACATACTTTTACATATCTGTACTGTACATTAGCATTTGAAAATAATTTTCCTCACATAAGAATTTCATTATTTAATAACTTCTGTTTGAACAGTATGAAATACGCCAAAAGGTTTTTAAAGCTGTATCTGACACCACACGTTTAATTGCATAAGAGCTGCCAGTCATTAGTGCAACTAATTAAACATTCTTTATAGACAGCAGATATATTTTGCATGTTAATTAAAATTACCACATGCTTGTTCATGAAAAGAGATTTTCTGATTGAGGTGAAAGGTGTTTAATGATTTATACAAACATCACAGATGTCTTACCAAGATTTCTCTGCAGAGAGCTGCAGAAACAGCAAGAAGTGACTGAGGCAAAAACTCCTTCCAGACCAGCACTGAATTACAAATTATGTACAGTCATAATATGTGGAATTTATCCAGAATTATAACTTGAACAGAAATTGAAAAATAATCTTGAAAATGTATTTTGATGATGCAAGAAAGGCGCATTGCAATATTTTAAACTATATATAAGAAAATAACTGCGTTTTTATATAATTCTGAAAAAGTTAAAGACATTGTGTGATATGGACACAAAAGAGTTAAATACTGTACATAGAATTTTCAGAATTCATGCATAACCTATTAAATGTCCCTCATAATTGGTGGTCTTGTTACAAGAGACACTTCATGCCATGTGTATATTTGGCTTCTTGTGAATTAAAGCATTAATGTAAAAACAACAGTTATAACGGCAATATGAATTTGACGAAGAGTAAGAAGACGCTAAGTGAGTATTGACATCCTTGTAATGAAGAAAATATGTCCTTGAGCTCCCCTAAATAATGTAAGGCATTGACATTACTTGTTGTTGTAAGTGGAAATGCCAGAAAAAAAATATTGAACTATTTAAAAATATGACAGTAGTTAAATCGGTGGATCTTATGTGACAATCAACATTCAAAACAGTCCAAAAAAAGCTTCTGTAATGTAGAATGGGAATGTTATAACTATGGATGTTTTTGTCATTTACATTGGTCTATTGTATGAGTGCTATTTAAAGAGGAATGTACAGTAACATATATTCAAAATATTATGGCTTTTGCCTTTTTCCTTGCACAGGTTAAGCAGTGTAAAAACACACTTTTGGAAGAGCTATCAGATTATTGGTCCTACTGTATGAATCTAAGAATGATAAACCACTCCAAGCTGCAGTCTGTTCTTTCGGTTCAACTGAAAATTCACGTGTTCAAATTCTATGAGAATGGCTGTGCATAAGGAAGTCTATGAAAGTTCAGATTTTCTGTGATGATTATCTGTAATTCTGTACAGTGTTCTCCCCGAACCTAGGTTACTGTGGCACAACATGCCAAAAGCATTGTAAAATGAAATTACAGTGGAGTTGTATAGATAGGGATGGCAAAGCATGAAAACAGGAACACTGTGAGAATACAGTCCAGGAACAC
The DNA here is from genome assembly GCF_040954835.1 of Lepisosteus oculatus. Taxonomy (NCBI): domain Eukaryota; kingdom Metazoa; phylum Chordata; class Actinopteri; order Semionotiformes; family Lepisosteidae; genus Lepisosteus; species Lepisosteus oculatus. Next base: position 12,135,942 of record NC_090712.1, read on the forward strand.
CATGAGAATACAGTCCAAAGCAAAGTAAATGCTTGATACAATACATGTAGTGTAAAACTGTAAAAATGCAATGTATATATAGTGTGGTTAAACTGATAAGAGGGGCAACCCTGCAGATGGACAGTCATGCTAGTTAAGTCCTTTTCTTCACACAGAAACATAGAACATCAAACATTGGTGTGATGAGTTGACAGATAAAATCATAGTTTGTGCCAGCATGTGATACAGAACATTAGATTTTACCAGAGCCAACATGCTGTTATATCTCTTCAAATTGCTATATCTAATTTCAGTAGCTAAAAAAGTCATACAGTGAGGTTGTGCTCAAGTCAGAGGTGTGACTATGATGTTGTGCCAAAGTAAGAGCAAAGTAATATTGGTGGCTTTCCATCAATTTTACTCTTGGCATGGCATAATTATTTTTTGTGCCTAAAGTGATAGTATTTGTAATTAACACTGGAGACCATGTAAAATTATTTCTTCTGTATATTGAATGAAAGGCAGCCTTTCTGTCATTTTGACGTAAAGCTCAAAGGCAGCTTTGTCTCTATGCAGTGTGTGTATGAAGCTGTGGTCCTTTTCAGAATATTTCTGCAGTGCATGTCTAAGAAGTCACAGGGGTTAATTAAAAACATAAATTACAATTGAATATAATGAAACCAACACATCCGACACATTGATAGAACCGTGCATTTTTAGAAATGCAAAGGATTTCTGAAGAACCTTTTTAGGGGGAAAAATGTTTGCTTATTAAAACTTATTTATTCATTAGGACAACAATAGATATATATCTCCTTGGTTACCCTTCTATCTTACAGAAAAATATAATATTTTGTTTCTATCAATTGCAACTGGATATATTGAAATATTGAAATAAATTCAAATCTGTAATGTTAAGCCTTTCTGTGATTCTTTAAGACACCCAATTTCTTAGATAAGCAAATTTGTGGTAAATTTAATTCAAAGATAACATCTGTTCTTGGAAATCCTATTTTCAGCATGTTGATATATTTGTAAATGCCAGGAGATAAGCAAAAAGTCCCTTCTTGCTGTTATACTGTAGTTTCTCTTTCACATTTGTGGATATGTAGACCTCAGCTCCAGCAGCAGACTGGATAATGGGGCTAGAACTGTATACAGTAACTGCATCTCTCAAGTCTCCCACAGAGTAAATTACTCTAGTAAGTTGTTACAGTAGATTACATGCTGTAAACAATTGACATCACTATACTTCCAAGTCTTAGTTGTGAGAGACTGAAATTGTTGTGGTATTGTGGCTGTTGGAAGCCCATTACAAAACAGGAAGACTGTGAAATGCTTTTACAAAGGTTAGCAATTTTGTGAACAGGACAATTGTGTAGCAGAAAAATACATTCTAAGCAAAACATGTTTTTTCCTAGATCATACACAAATGTCAAATGGCAAGGAAGACTCAACTCCCCTCTCCAGCTGTTTGTCAACTCCTTGACAGTCTTTGCTATAGAAGCAAGTGAAAGAGAAAAATAATTTTGGATGACTGTACTGTATATTAATACTTGAAAATCAACAAGTAAAATTGAGAAAAGAGTTGTGAAGGCTGTAAGATCCATACTTTATCAGTTAAATTTACTTTTCTCACTTGCTGAGAAAAAGTTCTTATTAATCCCTTTACTGAAATTACAGTTTAACTGAACTTTGCATTACAGAGTAATAGATTAATTAATAAGAACATTCACACAGTTTACAGGAGATTTTACAGTATGTCTCATTTTTATGAGAACTTTCCCTACTTTAATGGAATCGCAATGACGCCCTTCATGTAATTCCTTTCTTTGTTGCTGTTTGTTAGAACAATTTAATCTAATAAATAGTGAGAAACCATATAATCCTTAGATGCATATAGGACCTTAGTTTAAATGTTATCTTTACTGTATTTCAGTTGACATAGTAGAAAGTCTTTTACACAACACTGTCTGGGCCACATTAGGCAACACAGATAAAAGAAGAAGATTAAGAGATGAAAAAAACAAAGTGTAGGAGGCAGGGTGTACATGCAGAGTTCTAAGAGACCAATCTAATGCCCACTGCACTCAAAAATAAACAATCCAATTCATCACTTCAAAAAGATGTCCGTTTCCTTGTTCTTTTTTGGTCTACTAGAATGAAAGTCATGGAAGCATTTTTCTTTTATTATGGTTTCCAGAAAGAGGAAGAGTCATAATACATAAAAAGCTGCCAGTGATTCCAAATATTAGAATGCACAATTTACTTCAGAGTTAAGTAAAAATTGAATCGTCAGATACATGTTGACTGAATACAGGACAGCTGTACAGACTCACTGCCATGAAAGCCTGGGTTTGTACAGTATGTGGCTACCGCCCATTTGTGTGGAATAATCTAGTTTGACCGGGGTTATACACAAAATGAATTAACTTGCTTGTTGTTGCTCAGTTGTAGGGATAAGGACAATGATTTTTACTTAGAATTCAGTGTTATTAATTATGTGTGTTTTGACCAAGCAACTGATGCCTCTCTGTAAATGCAGATGAATGCAACTTAAGAGGTCCTCTCTTTGTGGTCTCAGCCACTGAACAATCTAGTGCTCTTTGCATGTAGGAAAGTAAGGGAAGTGAGTTTATCCTTTGGATAATGGACTTCCCCAGGACAGTGACAATCTAAACTCCCATGATGGATGTCCACTACTGGAGCCTGGATGTCTAACAGAGGCACATTTGAGTCTCACAGTCACAGGGCAGGGTCAAGCACCTAAAGGAAGATCCACCAATTGCGGATCTGTAGGGTGGGTACCAGAACCAAACCTGATGGCATCTCAGCTAACTGATGTCACCCCATAAAAACTGTAACCCAACAAATTGTTCTCGGTTAACTCACGGACCTGAAATCCGAAATCTCCATCCGAGCTAGCTATCTGACTTTTACAACTACTGTACTGTACATGACTGGCAGCACGTCCTTCCTGTACAGGGAAGCTGCCACAGATAAACCAATCCAGCCCCGCTTTTCACCAGTGCCAAGTTTAAACTCATCAAGGACATTTGGCCAACAGATTGTTGACTATAACTTCATTAATCATGTCATTCTCAAAAGTTAATGATTATTCCAAATGCATATTTGATGTTTAGTTCACATGTTTAGTTTAGTTCAAATGTATATTTTAAGATCATCTTAGCCAGTAGCTATACCACCCTGCAACTCACAACTTGCAACCCACTGACGCTAAGCAGGTGTGGTCATTAAAATATCCCAGGGCATTTCTCAAAAAGAGTAAGGGTGTAACCCCAATGTCCTGGCCAAATTTCCCATTGGCCCTTATCAATCATGACCTCCTAAAATCCCCATCTATAAATTGGCTTAATTACTCTGCTTTTCTCCCCACTAATGGCTTATGTGTGCACTATGCCTGCTGTCGCATCATCCAGATGGGCTGCACATTGGTGGTGGTGGAGAGGACCATTACCTGTAAAGTGCTTTGAGTGGAGTGTACAGAGAAGCAAAATATTAGTGTAAGCAATTATTAAAATTATTATATTTATTGTGTATGAGAATATAAATGTGATTCAGTTATAAGAGACTGATAGAACCTATGACCTACACTGTAGACTGTAACACATTATAGTCAATGCATATTTCAACTCTGGAGTAAATAACTTTGATAATTGTAATCCCTGAGTAAACAATCAGCATTCTGTGTTCACAGCCAATCATTTCACATACAGTATATTCTAATACTTTGTTGCTTGTTATGCACGTTTTGTTTATATCAATAAACAATATATTGTGTATTAAGGATCCATGTGTGAGACTGTATATTATTATTGATTGGCTCCTAGAAGTCATCAAGTACTCTTACAATTTACTGTCACAATTTTTGATTTGTTACTGTAAATTAAAACACCCAATCTCCCATACAGCCAATAGATAAAAGTCCTTTGTTGCTGTTTAATTCTGTTTAAAAAAAGGAGCTCAATGTCATAAGAGAGATGAGAGCAAATATGTAGCAATGAATGTAGTTCTGATATAAGGAAAGAGCACTTCAAACAGGTATTTTCCAATACAAAAATGATTACAAAAGAGATGATTTGAACTGATTTTATCCATCACTGACCATCATCATCAGCCTGTGGTGTAGTCCACACATGGACAGCAAAATATTTCCATTTTGTGGGGCATGGCAATATTACACAGTAGTGCAATAGAGATTCTGCAGCATTGTTTGTTTTTAAAACAACCATATCACAGGTTATTGTGATATATAAAAAGGTAAACTCCCAAGACAAAATTCCAAAAGTCAGGAAAACGTAGATACAGCAGATAAAACAATATCACAAAAGCCTTGCTGAAAAAGTAAGGCTAGACTTGAAAGCACTTGAATAATTAAAGACAGGGTCTGTTATGAATGTGACGTAGAATAAACCCATAAGGCTTCCAGCTCCAGAAGCAAGTCGTGAGAATATTCAGATATACATAGCTCTTAGAAATCAATGGGGCAGATGGAAATGCTTACTCAGTGAGTGTGTGGTTAGTGAGGTGACTACGAGATGGCAATAGTTGGATGTTCAAATAGCATTAGCTTATTATTTCTAGAACCCACTTTAAACTCCAATAAGGTAGCTTTCTATAACACAAAGCACAAAGAATAAAAGCTGTCATTCAGTTGATATTGAAAAAAACCAAGGGTCAAGATTTAACAGTGTTTATTAAGAAACAATGCACAAAAGAAAAATGACATAAACACCAGAGAAAAATCTTTCCTGAAACCTGCCTTTGGTAAAGTGACTATTTTTTCTTCATGAAACATTCTGTTTTTTAATACTCAATGTTTATGTTTTTATTTTTAGTAAAAATCCGATCAAATGTATCATATTCTGTATATATAAGCAAAAAGCAAAACTTCACAGTGCTGAATTAGACACACACATATATATTAGGAACAAGTAATAGGTTTATTCCATGCTGAACAGAGAAGAGAAAACAAAACGTTTCGGTTGCGAAGCCTTCTTCAGGTGTGAGAAAGAAAGGCCAGACAGCAAAGATTAAATAGCACAGAAGAACAAAAGCTGGGAGAGGGGAGAGGCAGAGAGGCCACTCAGGAAGTGCAAAGTGGAGAGGGGTGAAGAAAGGTGTGAAGTCAAAACCGGCATGAGAATAGAGAAGATTACACAAAAATAAGATAAGATCACTTTATTAGCCATATACAATTTCTTGCATTAGGAATTTGTCTTTTTCACATACCCCAGCTTGCTCAACATTAGACACACAGACAGAGAGAAGCCTGGGGTCAGAGTGCAGGGTCAGCCATTGTACAGTGGCCCTGGAGCAGTTGGGGTTAAGGGCCTTGATCAGGGGCCCAACGGAGTAAGATTCCTTTGCCAGCTGTGGGATTTGAACCAGCAACCTTCGAGCCACAGGTGCAGATCCTTAGCCACTGCTCCTCCCCCTAGTAATAATAAGTCGTGTGAACCTAGTTTCAGGATGAGTTCTGTTTTTGTAGTCTCTCTGCTATGGGAGTTAAGAAATCCTTCTTTGAGAACAGAGACAAAGAGATCAGTGTGATCATGGCCGTCTGAGGTGAAAGGAGAAACTATGGGCTGGAGAAATCTTTCATCTTCACAGCCCTAACATGTTCGCTGAAGCGGTCTCCTAATTCCCTTCCAGTTTCCCCAACATAAATAGCTGGGCATGTTTTGAAGAGATACAGTAAATGAGGTTGCTAGAGGTACAGGATGTTGTCTGGGTGATCCTGAATTGACCTGAGGGGCCCTGAATGAGAGTGTTGTTAGATCTGTATTTGCAGGTGATGCAGCGAGTTCTGTTGCAGGGGAAGGTGCCTGGTGGGGATGATTGCTGAGGATGGTCAAGGGAGCTGTGAACAAGAAGTTTACGTAGATTGGGTGGTCAGGAAAAAGGGAACCGACGGAGGGATCATCCTGTAAAATGGAGTAGTTGTTAATAATGATCCTGGGGGTAGAATGCGTGTTAGTGTGGTCGGGAAGCACCAAAGGAATGCAGTTGTGAGACTGGGAGTTCCTGATTGAGTTGATTATTTGAGGGCTGTTTTTGGCCCGGGTGAGGGCCCTATCGATAACGTGGGTGAGGTATCCTCTGTTGGTAAAAAAATAATGCATTTTGAGTGCTTGGTTCTGGAAATCCATGTCGTCACTGCAGAGTCGACATAGCCTGAGGATATATATACTGTATATATATTTTATATACAGTATATATATGGATCTTTATAAATAACTTAAGTTATTTCCATATGTACATATATGTGATCCTAGAGGGGCAGAGTGAATTATTTGCAAGCATTTTGCAGTTATATTCTGTACTGGTATAGCAGAATTAAAGCAATGTGTTTTTAGATATATCTGTAAACCAATACCCTGTTTCAAAGTTAATTCAAAAAGTGTACTAAGCAGATAAGGGCTCTTCGTTTTTTAAATGTGCTGTATAAATGGAATACAAAGTTAGAGGGTATCATTCATTCGTGAGGCTAGTGATTGGCATTCTGGCATTTAAAAACAAAAAAAATTCTAATGAATTTAAGAAATTAAGCATGTTAATTCAGTGGTAGTGGTACATTTTAGTAAATGAACATTTTCCTCTAAACTCCCAATCCTTGCCATTTTCTGGTTGCAATGACCTTTACATGTGCCACTTTAAGGCACGTCAGAGCAGTCATCAATTTCAATTAGGTTTACACATTTTCCTGTTCTTGTCAGCCTCAATCAGTGTCTAAGCAGGATCCCAGCCCCCGTTTTCTTCCTCTAAGCATTCTTGCAGCTTTGTGCTGTTATGCATAGAATTGGAATCATCTGATCTAGGCATCTCACCTACCTTCCAGTTCATCTTGTGATTAATTCCTGGTCATCCTGAGTTTGTCACGTTTGGGAACACTGTTTAGTTCCTCATCAAATCGTATTTCCTAAATCTTACTTGCATGGGAACAGAGCTCTTTTTTCTCTTTTTGTTTTTTGCTGCAGTAGTTCTACCAATTTGTAATTTCCAAAGAATATTGTGATTAATATGATTATGATTAATAATATATTATAAAAATTCACAATCATTTGGCAATACAATCCATTCACATATTAGAATTCTAAAACATCTACTGTAAAATACTTTCAATTTAACAAAATAATGAAAGTAATACGTACATAAAATTAGAATGAAGGTTAATATGAAGTACATTGTTTCAAAAATGAACCAGAATACTAGGAGGCAGTATGGGAAAAAAAATAATGACGGGTAAAAACCCACACGGTCTTGTGGTCATAGCAATTGAGCCTTGGCAACTCTAATGGAGTTACATTGTCTATATAACCGAGAAATTGGAAACTGCGAAAATTCTCAGGTTTCCTTCTGAAAGCCCTGAAGAAGCTCCAAATTAGATTAAAGTGAAAATCAATGTAGCTTAAAGGTGCATAGTCTGGTGAGGGCAGAACACAAATGGAACGGCAACATTCAAAAAAATGAAAAGGGGGACTGCATAAGTATGTGAAAATGGGACAACAGTATAATGAGAACCAAAGGTCAAGGAAGCTGTGCCGATATTGAGCAAAAGCACACTGTTACATTAAATTGCTACTGTCCTATTTCCCAAGGTGGTATTCTAAAACATTACAAAGCACTGCATAATCCTTCTGCAGAGAAACCATAAGCTAAAGCAATATGATTTTCAGACAAATTTAATTTGTGGGCACGTTGTAGAATTTCTAGCATATGGCAGGCTTAGTACAAGTTTACTAACATTCTTATTCTCAAGAAGAATTGAATTTGTGTTGAAGCTGAAAGAAACAAATGCAGCTTAAAGAAGAATATGTCGATTTAAGGATTAAAGAAAGGTTTGTTTGTACCTGTAAATGTATAATCCATAGAAATTAAAACTGTGTTTTCAGTTCTGAAGCAATATGTAACAATTTCCTCTAAAGACGGCAGGGTAAATACAAAGAATATACACTACAAACATCTTCAAACAAACCTATAGTGAAATTCAGTCACGCAATATAGAGAAGAGTGCTGTAACAGCAAGTTATCCTTCTTATAAGTTGACTTTATATATGTAAAAGGCAAAATTAGAAGTCTTGAGGTCTTTTGTATACAGTATGTGGATCTCTCATTTAATATTCTTTGTTCATTTATTGGCTTGCGTACAACTTTTGAGACTTGCATAATGTTTGGTGTTGTTTTTTTTAAAGTTCATTTTGTTTTATTTTATTGTGCCATTATTGCTTAATTTGATTTAAATTATATAACCTATGGTTTCAGGATAAAAATATTCCTGCAAATGTACAAACTAGGTGAAAATAATCACAGAACATGCAGTGGTGCATTTTTAATTCTCTAGAGCACTGATGAATCTCAGCTCCAGAGCACTGATAAATCTCACTATATTTGGTCTATTAATTTCATTAAACATGCACACATGTGCAGACACACACAAAAAAAGATGTAAAACAACATACAACCTAGACTACTTAGTTATTCATTTCTGATGAGAGCAATAGGGTACATTAAAATGGTGAACAGCTGCCAAATTCCAACATACACAAGTGGTGATATTACAGATGAAGTAATTGAGCTGTGAACATGGAAGCAAAAAACTATTTATTGAGCTCATTGCAATGCTGACACTCTTTGCATAGGTTACAAATTGAGGTGTTGCAAGTTGTTCATTTTTAGTATTAAAACTAGGGGGAAACATAAAATAAATGTCTAATAGTAATTGAGAACAAAAGGTCAATTATTTTTTACTGATTCATTTATCTGGCACCTTTAAGCAAATTGACATACACGATTTGTAGTTGTTACACGGAGATGCAAAAATATAAAGTGCAGTTAAATGCAGCATCATGCATTTCTTTTGTATAGCACATTCTGCTCCAAGAGCTCACTACACAGATTAGGTGGAGAATGAAAAATTAATTCGCCAATTGAATTAAGGTGGAATTTTATAAATCGATTGAATTCCAAAGTGGAATTTAGCCAGGACAATGGGGTGAACACCTATACTAGTGTGAAGGTTGTCAGGGAATTGTTAATGCCTCATTTGAAAACATTTACCTCCTACAGTACATTACAGTTGTAATGTAGTCCTGTCACCATACTAGGGCATAGGTTAGAAAATTCTAGAGAGAAAAGTGCCTAATCTAGAGAGAAAAGAAAGAAAAGAAAAGAAGGTCTACTAAAAGCTGTTACAGAAGCAATGTGGTTTTCCTTAGATGTCTCCCTTGTAAGTATTTACCTGTTCAATGTCTGAGACCTGCTGAGATCAGGCTTTAAGGTAGGAACACTGCTGTCAGCTCTAAGACTTTTAGAATCTTCTTCTATGGCTGGAACACAGTATATTGAACATGCAGTATTAATATTCCAACATAGAGAACAAGTACTGCTATTGCCTTACTCCCATATTTCCCACCTACATTATAATAAAACTGCATATTTTCAGGAAAAGGAGATTTTCTTTAAATAATTTTCTCAATTATGTTTCAATGATGAAATAAAGTATTCGATTCTGCCTATTAATAATTTTAGTACTGAATGTAGGGTAACTTCAAGAACCACATCTGCTCTAGGCTGGAGCTATATTGAAAAAACACAAACCTTTACAGGAACAACATGTATAGCCGTATTCGATGAACTCTCTAAGGTCAAAATGTTTTGGAAATTTTCTTTAGAATCCCTTTCCATTACTATTTGTGGACTTTCATGTGCTTTGAAATCTTTAACATAATTTTCCCAGAAAAAATAATTTTATGAAGTATTTCTGATTTTATTTATTTGGAACTGGTTTTATATACTGTATGGCACAAATTGCTTCTTTGGTAAATAATGTGATACTGTAGTTTCTTATATTTTATTTGCCCCACATTTCTGTAAGAAATTAAATTTTTCAGCTGTTTTTCTTGAGCGTTATTCTTCACATTGTTTTTGCAATGCAAAAAAATTAAATGAGTGTCTCTTTCTGTACTTATCAATGCCATATTCTTAAACGTAAAACAAGACATTTTTTCCTGTGGCTGTTCTGCAAAGTGAGAGAAAAAATCAAGAATAATTACAGAGAACATCAGCAGCACAAGGAGCTGGTTTTGCTCTTGAGAATCTTTCAAAAAGAAAATGTCCATCAGCTTTCTCTGTAAAAATGGCTTGAATCATCCATGAGTCAACATACTGTATATTCATGAAGATAATGGCATAACATGGCAAGAGAGAACAACATACAGTACATTTATGTAAAGATAATAACATATATTTTGATGACATTTCTTTTTGAGGATTAAGTTTTTAAAATATACAAAATAATTTCCCCATTATACTGTATGTAAAAATCATTAGTGTAACATTAATTGTTGTTATCATGAATAATAAATCATATATTAGCCAATATAAAGTATATCCTATGAGGTTAGTTGCAGTGAACTATAACAATTTAAATTTAAATTCTGTGTCTTTATTAAATAATGCGACAGTGAAATCAATTTTCTATGAAAGGGTTTCTGTGTATTTTTATTCTTCCTTCCCTTACCTGCAGTGCAGCTTCTACTACCATGTAGCCTCTGATTGTGATGTGGCTCAAGGATTTTTTGACTGGGAGTCATAACTGTGTTAATCTTGGACAACAGAATGCATTTCTTGTTTTATTGACACAGTACAAAGAAAATTGGTTCTGTCTTTTCAGTTGCATTCACCTTCTGTGTTCTCGTGGTAGTGCTAATTACACCACAGACAGAATAATCAATAGGAAGAAATCAAAGACCTGAACAGCAAGCATGCTATCACCTCTTCTTGTCCCTGGGGGCTGGGGACAGCAAGCAGTAGTCAGGTCACTCCCTTGCTCTCATACAGACAGCAGAAATGTATTATCTTATCCCCAAGAGCCAAAAGAACAGCACTGACCCTTTTCCTCATTTATTTTAAATGGTAAATAGGACTTTGAAATCTGCAACCACAGGAATATGAAGTTGAGGAAAAACAGTAAAAAGAAGTCCAGGAGTAAATTGTGAAGAGAAAACAAGAAGGAATGCAACAAGCTTTTCACTTCAAATATTGCAGAACTTCATCATGATCTGAGGCACAAACCTTTTTTTGCAGCCTAGGTGTTTTTTTCTTTGTGAATAGACTAGGTCAATATTACAAGCATTATATCACACACTTTCATGAAATAGTATCCATACTGCATAAACTGCCTATTGTTTGACCATTATATGTTGGACAAAATGAGTCAGTGAAAAATTGATCCTGAAAACCTATACAGGATATAATTAAAATAACTAAATTTGTACTTTTTATACATAAGACTATTGTTATTTTTCTAAACAAAACCTTATAATAAATGTAAATTAAAAAATATAAATATTATTTCCAATATAAATCTCCAAGGGATAAAGGGAAAGGGACATCCGTGATAATAGATCTATAATATGTAATCAAATAGACATTCTGTTGGTCTTCTGTAAAAATGATCCCTTAGGCTAAGCCTTTATGATTGTGATGATTATGTGTTCCTTGTTCTAGCACAAGCCATGAATGGTGGAAATTATTCTTGGGGCAGACATCTGTTACAAGGGAGGCCATCTGCTTTAACAAAATGACAGTATTAGTAATATTATTGGACTAGTACTCGCACGTGCAATTCCATTTCATTTGGCAATACAGAATATGTGTTGCACTTCCACAAATTTACTTTGACATACTGTACAGTATATCCACCATGCTACACTGGAGAACACTGTTCATAGAAAATGGCAACAAAAGTCCTTGTGTCCAACATGGTGATCATACTGCCCTTTTGTACTGTTGTACGAAAAACTCAGTTTGAAGAACGGGAGTGTGATGGAGATATGGGCGCAGTTAGCACCTGTCTTCTGCATGGGGCAAAAAATTAACCAGATACTTGGTTACATTAATTAATAGGTAATAAAAGACCCTCTCCTCCACCTTTGTGTTAGTATCATATTCATCCCCTAACTCCTTAACGTAAGTTAACCACCCATGACCTACCGTAGATTTTTTTCTACCCTTTTCCTTCAGTCAATCAAAGTTGATCTGTTCCCTTCTTCCAAACACCTCTCTACCTTCTGGTTCCGTCCCTTCAATTTTCAAAACCACTTCACATTTCTTAATTCTTTTTCCTCTAAAGCTACCATCCTGACTCTGTCCACCCATTCCTCACTGAAAATCTCAAACAGTACAAGCAGTTTGAATGTTCAGCCTCATTCCCCTTATCTCTCTAACACAATCTTCCAGGTTTAATAGAGTAGTTCTGTCTGATTAACTCATTCCCTCTCCACAGTTTGGATCTGTCTTTGGACCCCTAATATTTTTCCAACCTCATGGAGCTCTTGGAGATGTCCGTATTGTACTTGTTCCTCCTTTTCTCCTTTCAGTTCCTTAGAAGCAGATCTGATTGTACATGTTCTGTACAATTTTATAGATTGTTTTCTTTTAGCATATCCTCATTAAACCAGATTTTCTCTGTATTATGTCAGCCTCCTGCTGACAGACAGGCCTCTCTTTTTCGACATTCAATTTAACAAATGTACTGTAGTATGGAACATACTGCACAGCCATTTTGTTGAAACTGGTTAACTGGATTCCATCAAGAAACAGCTAAACAGGATCCTTGGATCATTTAGATGCTATCAAATGAGCTAGAGAACTATTGTTGGGGTCAGAGGAGTTATTTGTAACTCTTTTTATGTTTTTGTTTTTAACAAAGGATCTTAAGCCACTTTTAACCTTCCTCTCTGCCGATTGCTTCTTTGGCATGCCCTCCCCAAGTGCCCTGACCTCAAGACTGCCCACTGCAGCTCATCCAAAATCGTGCTGCTTGTATTGTTTTCTGTCGGTATTGCCACATGCATGCTACGGTTTTACCTCTCACATGCCAATGAAGGCCTTTTTCTGCCTGGATTGAACTCAATATCATTTTCTTCACTTCCCACATTCTTCATCACATTGCTCCACGCTACCTCAGTCTTTTTTGTCTTGCTAACCCCCCACCTGCCTTCGACTCCTTCTCTTCTGGCTGGTTGGTGATTTTTTCTCTTCATTTGTCAACACCCCATGCTTGCTGCTTTTCTTATCTAGCCCCCCGTGGTGGAACCCTTCCTGTTCTGTCTCAGGATTTACTGTTCAAAATTCATTTTGAGTTTCTCCACAGCCTCCCCGAATTGCCTCCTGTATTACTTATTTGCAGCAAAGTACATTTTTGCATTTAATTGAAATAGTCTAAAACATTCTATGTTTGTACACTTGTAATGAATTACAGTAGGGGAACAAATAAAGATTTATTCCATGCTGAAAAGAGAAGAAAGGAAATACTTTTTGACTGTGGCGCCTTCTTCGGTTGTCCACAAACTATGTACAGTATGTCCCAAAGTGAGAGAGCTCACAAAGCTGCCTTTAAGACCTAAAAAATAGTCTCCTTGAAACTGGCTTTAGAAAGGTTCTTACTGTTTTTAGTTATTATATAATTTTCTACTCAGTTTTCTAGAAGATTGGAATTTGTGGCTTTCCCTGGATTTCTCCTTATTCTTCACTTAGCACAATGAAGTATAAAAAAAACGTTCTGTTATACTGCAGGATGGATAACTTTATGGAATTTAACATATATGCAACCAGTACAGCTATGTAAGCAAACATGCTCCTCTGATTGTGAGGCATCATGCTAAAGTAAGAGATCATGTATTAATAAATAAAAAAAAAACAATAAGGCACACAATACAAAAACAATGCTCATCAGAAGAGCTTTGGGATACAGTAATTTGTCTTGGATCAAGGCATTGTCATGTTTTATCCACAACAAAATGTTGTGCACAGCAGCCCTGAGGAAAGCACCTGAGATGCCTTCTGTAAGTACTGCATATAAAATATTGATAAAAGAATGAAGCTATTATTTTAAAATGTACAGTTGCAGTCGTATGTGATAAACCCACTCCTCTTGAAGAATAATGTGTAACGGATCATGTTCAACAACTGTGACAAGAATTTTAAACATCGCTTGAGCTTCCATCTCAAGACCTCTGCTTTTATTTAATGTTGTACAAGACAAGACTAATACATTTGAGCCTCCAATGGATATATATTCAGGGCCTGCTTTATGCACAAGACAATGCTTGACCTTGACCTATCAAACATGACCTTCTTTCTTTAAGATTGCTTCTGTTTTGTGTTTTGTTTTGTTTCTCGCAGTTGTATAGTCTCTGACTCAAGGGTGTTCATTTTAATATGGCCTGCCATATGACCCCAGTATTTAGAAATCTAAACTTGTTGGGAAGAGGTTTACTAGAGCAGGCTTATACAACACAGAAAGTAGCTGAATATCAATCACAAAACAGTTTCAGATAAACACATTGGAATATTTGGTGAATAAAAAGTGGTAAGAGATTCACATTTTCCCACAGTTTTTATTCCATTAATTTTAATACAGAAATGCAATTTTTTAATTTGTTGCTGCTTCCATCTTAATCAAAGCATATTGTACAATTTACAGTGGTCACTTTTACCCATCTTTTAAATATAGCTATACTGCATTTAAAGCAATTTGACAGACTATGAAAAAAGATGTAGAAACATTTGAAATAAAATATTTTCTAGCCATCAGAAATGTTGCACGCAGTAATTAACTGCATTGTTTTTACAAGATCAGTATATCAAACTTCTAGTTACAACTCACTTATGAGACCATTGGTTGAAGGGCTTCCTTCATACTGTATATCAAGGACACCAACCATGCTCTCCAACTTTTTAACTATTTCCAGTTTCAGCACCCAGAATGTTACATTTTTACCATGGACATCACATCCTTATACACCGTCATTCCCCTCAATGACGGGCTTACAGCCCTCAAGCACACATTTGACAAACACACGGTGCTTGATCCTCCCACCAACACTCTTGTACTGTATATCTTGCAGAGGTGGTCCCCACATTGAATGCTTTCTCATTCAATAACCTTTTTTATCAGCAGATTAGTCGAGTTGCCATGGGCACCAGGATGGGACCCAGCTATGCTAATATTTTTGTCAGCCGAGTAGAAGAATGCTTCTTTGCTTCCTTCACTGGCTTTGTCCCTGACCTCTACAGGTCATACAATACATCAATGACTGCGTCGGTGCCGCCACATGCTCTAACGACCAGCTACGGTATTTCGTACATCACTTCACCAACTTCCACCCATCCCTCATGCATACAGTTAACATATCTCCCACTACTCTTTTGTTTCTAAACAAAAACCTATCTATTAACTATTAATGACTCTCTACTTCTGTTTATTATAAACCCACAGATTCACATCTGCTATCTCATGTACAGCTCATTTCACCCCACACATACTAAAAATTCTTTCCCTTTTCCACTGTTATTCAGGCTCCAACGACTTTGCAGTGACGACATGGATTTCCAAAACTAAGCCGTCAAAATGCACTTCTTTTCATTAGCAGAATGAAAAATCCATGTTTTTCCCACTCACGTTATTGACAGGGCCCTCTCCCGTGCCAAAAACAGCCCTCAAATCATCAGCTCAATTAGGAACTCCCAGTCTCACAACCACATTCCATTAGTGCTTCCCTAGCACCCCTTCTATCCCCAGGACCGTTTATAACAACTTAACTATCTTACAGGATGACCACTCCACTGGTAGCCTTTTTTCTGACCACCCCATCATCTCATATCGCTGACCACCTAACCGTCTTGTTCACAAATCTCTTGACCGTCCTCATCAATCATCTACAATTGGCACTTTCCCCTGCAACAGAACTCACTGCATCACCTGTAAATATATATCTACTGTTTATACATCTACTGTATTTGCACAGCAACAAAAAGAAAAAAGCACCTGATCAAAAAGAGACACCTGGCAGCTGTATGTTACAAAAATATGAGACACAGGCTTTCAAATTTGTCCTGCCTTCAAAAGAGAATTATTTTATTAACCTTAGAATCTATACAGTATATAAATTCAATTATGAATTTCAAATGTAAAAATCAACAATTTCAACAATTGTTTAATATATACTGTATGTTTATGTTTTAAGATACATTATATGTTTGATATTATGTTTATTGTTTACTTTTACACATTATTAGAAAGCACATCCCTTTATCTGTAAATATGACATTAAAATAAGTTTTGGTTTTCCTGTTTTTATTTTTTTATTTGCTGCACTGGAATGACAAAAAAACATGAGTGATTATGTGGCATTCTAGTTAATATTTTATTTTAGTATTGTAGCATTGTAAGACAATATCATATTAGTTGGATGTCAAATTTGTTTGGCTAATTGAAAACAAAATTTGCACCAGGTCATCTTGAAAACAGATGTTGGCAGAATAATGTGTTGTTCATTTAGCAATAAAGTCAGATTAATGCATTTGTTATTTTCCAAAGACATGCAACAAGCTCTAGTTTTATGAGGTCACTGCAGAAGACTGCACAAAAGGGGAGAAAAAGCTTGTTGGAGAACAACAGCTGGATGTTGGGCTGTCAGATATCATCACATCATTTCTCTCAAACAAGGGCAAACTCAGCTCCTTCTGTCAAAACATCCATGAATTACACTCAACCTCTTTTGGTATGTGTGCAAAGATGTTTATTCATATAGAAACACGTGTCTTGGTCATGCATGAGTGCAAGTTTGAAACAGCCATAAAAAATTAGATGCAAAGGAGATTTCTAACATTTTAATGACCAAGTTCATGAAGATTAAAAAAAGAAGCCAAACATTATTCTCAAAACATGGTATTGTAATAACGAATTTTACGGATTTTTAAATTAATGTTTCGGAGTAGGTCATAAAATAAATATCTCACCCAATTCAGCCTACTGAATTGGTCTCTGGTCTCTGTGATTCCCTTCATCTTCTGCATGCTTAAAGGAAACCAGCCTGAGTGATCCTATGAGCAAGAAAAATAATTTCAGCCTGCTTCAGAAGCCATATTTTTCTTGGTATCCATCCCTCTCCAAGACTCCAACTTCAGTTTTAGTAGTTTACGCAAATTCTAATTTATATGACAAACTCACTCACACCAGTCCACAACTCTTACAGTATCAGTCTCATTTCTCCTCTCCAAGCCATCTACAACAGAGTGACCTTTCCACAGCCCACTTACTGGAGTTACCATGTCAAACTCCTTTCTCTCTTGATATATTCTGATGATTTTGTGCTTCCATTGAGCTCCAGGATACTCACAGCCTAAAGGCTGCCCCCTGTTGTATCCTCTATGCCTATCCATTCTCTCACTTTTTCACTCTCACACCCATTCTGTGGTCCCCACCTGTTCCCCTGTTCTCTGTTTCACTTTGTATCACCACTTTTTTTAAAGGAACTCTACATGGATCCAAGCTATGCCAAATCCCGCCCATTCAAAAATTTTATTAAAGTCACGTGTTGCCAACTTCAATTCATTCAAATATTCTTCAGAGCATAACCCCCAAGACTCTTTCCGCTCACTTGTCATCTTAGAAATGTTACTAAGGCTTCCTTCTGACCTTTCCTATCCCCTTTTCATTTTTCACTCAACTGACAATATCATCATTCATGCTTGTTTTGGGAATTTCAACAGGCCCATCCTCTTGGCCATGTTGTTGTTCTCTCCGCCAGGCAAATGTTTTCAAATTATACTTTGTGCTTCTCTTAATTATGTTGTGTCTAAACTACTGAAATTTGTATGATTATTTTTGTCAGCAAAACATGAAACGTTAATGGAACAATTTATGGATCATGAAATCCATACGTCGTTGTAGATTGTTACTAAAGTAATGGGCTGGAAGTTATTTTGTTGTAAATGGACAAACAATTTTGTATAGAAATGCCTGTTCCCCACTTTTTACAAAAGAACAAAGTTTTAATGTCGAGTCATACATGCACAGTGGGCTTGAGTTACAAATTTACAGTTCTTGCGTCTTGCTCTGTTTACGGTCAGTCTTCACATCCTTCCACCTGAAAAAACACATTTTAAACTTAATAGAAATCCAGTAGTACACAACATAACATGTACTTCAGTGATGTGTGTTGTGAAGTAAGCTCAGCAATTTCTGTTTGTGTTCCTGATGTTCACAAATACCAAAGACGGGAATGACAGAAGATTGCTCACACTGGCTGAAGGGGTTCCAGAAGGAATAGAAATTGAGGAAGACTTACAGTAAGTGGCCAACCAGCCTTGATGCACAGTATATGTATATAAGACAATTTTCACAGGAAAAAAAAATGTAGAAAACTATAGCATGCTTTTCCCCATCACATCCCTTTCAGATATAGTGAGATGTAAAAAGGCAAGAAACTTATAAATTAGAAATTATAAGAAAATAATAAATTCTTATGTTTTTAATAAATGTTGTCTCTGGACTTTGAACACACACATACCTCTTTACATTTACTTCAAAGAGAGACAGTATAACAAATACAAAAATCATAAACCCCTGCAATAATTGAATATATATACTTTATCTATGCTTATATTTGAAATATAATATTAAAAAATGACATTGTGCTACCACAGTACACAGTAACATTGACGCTTAGCTTGTGCAGCAAAAGGCTCCCTAAAGATCAGGCGGTATTACTGCAGTTTGTGTAAATAGAGGTACAATATCTATTAAAAAACTTCAAACATAATTATATGTTTTCTAGTCTGTTGAAGCAACAGCAAGAGTTTGCCTGCATTTTAATGGAAAGATTTTAAGGGAAATGAGAAGCTGAATATGAAAGAAAAAGAGCTTAAAATATTAGACGTGATGTGAAAAAAAGAACAAAAGATTAAAAAGAACAGCAAATGAAAATAGTTAATGTGAAAGTGATGCTTTTTTACTGAACATGTAATGGAAGTGAAAGCTATATTGCTCAAGTTGATAATAAATTTGACTTTAATCATTTAAGTGAACCTTTATCACAACATTATGATTTGGCTACTTTCCCTGGAACTTATTCTGGTTCCACAGATTTTCCTACTGAGCAATGATTTTTGCCAGGCAAAACAAGGTGTGAGAGAGCTGCATAGAATTTCTGAAATTTTGAACACCTACTGTATTATGCTTTATGCTTTCTTTCACAAGAGGAAGTACAAACGGAAGAACAGAAGTGCCCATTCAGTCCGTCATGTCCATTTTCTAATTAGCAGCTAATTGATCTAATGATTTTATCCAGACGTTTCTTGAAAGAAGCCGGGATACTGCTTTCAACAACATGGCCAGGTATCCCGTTGAATATCCCACAATCCTCTGAATAACAATGTTCTCAGTTTTAAATGCAATTCCACCTGTGTCCCCCAGTTGGTGTTTTACAGTACATTCTGAAGAAATCCAATTGTCTGATTTTGTTAAAGGCTTTGAGGATTTTGAATAATTGTATTTGGTCCCCTTGTAGTCTTCTCTGTCCAAGACTTAAATGATTCTGCTTTTTCAGTTTGTCAATGTATGATATTCCATTAATCCTTGGAATGTTTCTAGTTGCTTTTCTCTGGAGTGATTTCAGAGCAGCAATGTCTTTTTTATAACATTGTGATCAAAATTGACACAATATTCATGATAAAGTATTACGATTCATAATACAATTTTAACATAGGATCTGTTGATTTAAATACTGTACTTTACTGTAAAAATATCTCCTATCTCCTTGTTCATCTTGTTGATTTTTGTTAGCTGTCAGGACAGACAGAATACACAATCCAAGGTGTAGTCAGAAACAGGGTTTGTAGGCAGTAAAGTCAAAAAAGCAAAGGTTAATCCAAAGGCATAGCCAAAGCACAAGTGTGGGTTAAAACCAGGAAAGGCCGAACAGAATCCAGGGGAAATCCAAAGCAAAATTAAAAACAAAAGCAAGATCTGAAGCTGGGAGAAGAAAAAAAATGGAAAATAGGAACAAAATACAGAAACTAGAGGATAGACTCTTTAAGACTGAGCAGGGATGAACGGAAAATCAGGTCTTAAGTATCCTGTGGAAATAAGGAAAGTACTGATTTAATAACAGACAGGTGGGACTGATTTTCTGTCACTTCACATTGTCATGGTAATAGTTTGACAGGTGGAATTGTGGAAATATTGGTTGCCATGGTTACTTGGATGCATTTTCCGGTAGTCTGTCACGAGCAAACGTTGTTGCTTTAAAGGTTTCTACAAGTTGGTATCGCAAGAACTAACTTTTTCTACATCCATTTTGATTATAGGAATGGGATCCTGGAATAAGGCTTAAAATGTTTTTGAAAATAATTTTACACCCTTATTCTGTCATTTCCTTATATTTTTCTTGAACCTTTTGGGATACTTTTTTGGCTTTTGATTTACTCACATTTGATTTGGATATTTTTTGTTTCTAAATGCAGAATCTGATTCAAATGTTTTAACAGCATTAGTTTAAAAATGGGAGTAGAGTCTAAATCCATGAAAAACCCTGCACTTATCTATATTATCCAGTACAAACGTAATAATGTGATGGCTAATAATGTTCATTTTAATGGGAAATGTTTATAATACAAATCTGTACAAATTATACTGTAATATGAAATAGTTTTACTGTACATGTATTGGGAAAAGTACACAACATTTGCAGAAAATGCAAATGTATTGCTGAGACACAAATCATGTAAGCTTTTCCTCAGAGTAAGAGAGGAATTCTAAAGAGAGCCATAAGACTGCTACATCATGCAGATAAAACAGAAACTCTTAATTTGAGAGTAAAGGCCTTAACAACCATACCTTATTTTCCTTGACCTTTATCATTGCACTAATGCTTATCTGTTCAGTTTCTCTAGATTATAGCCTCCATGTGGCAATACAGAAAATTGCCTGTTAAATACAGAATGTACGAACATTGTTAAATTACACAGCCCTATAGGCACTGTGTGACAAGTGCAGCACAGGATTCAATCACAACTGCCACCAGTCAACTCTGGCTTACAGAGTCTCACAGCGCCACTCCTTAGATAGTGGATGCATCTACTGTACTTTGCCTAAAGGTCAGGTGGTCTGCCATTGGACAATTTAATGCTATTTTGTTCATGTACAGTACCAATTGTCGAAGGATTCAACATATTAATTTAAAAGTGCTGAAGACCAAAGGTGTTGTTATAGTTATATAGCTTTTACCATTAGAATCTCCGTTCTTATTCCAAAAGTAATCATAACTCTACATCAAGTTCAGGTTTTTATTCTTTACAAGGCCTTTGTATATTCAGACTTAAAGGATTACTACAGTCTTGATTTTAAACTGATAGTGGACACGAGCACATAGTCTGTATTCTGACTCAATTAGATATATATTTGAATAATTTAATCAACTAATTGTATGCCAAACTGAACTTTAGAAGATGTTTCATAGGAGGTTTCTTTGACTGTATTTTTATACTTATTGGTATTTTGTATTATTTTTCCCGTTTTATGTCTTCAAGAGCAAGGAAGAAACCAAATTACATTGAAAGTCTAATGAGAAACAAGAATGAGAGTGCATGATAATTTTTTATTAGAACTTTGTTAGAAAAATATGGCATTACCAAATTAGCTGAAAATGGGTTGAAATGATCAAGCATAGAAGGTAATTATTCTAGTAATGGAATATCGGGTTCCAGCATCAATATCATAACTCACTATAGAATTCAGTGTTTAATGTTTTTTTCACCATTCCAAACTTTGCCTTTCCTCAGATTCTTGTCCTTGTATTTGTGTGGCTGCAATGTCTCATTACCCTACTATTACTTTCAGACAAATATAAAAACTCATACACTTGTAGACATGCTCAGAGACTGCTGTAGCAGAAAGGGTATTATTATCTTAGAATTTAGTGTTTAGAAAAAGTACAATAACCTTTCTCTTACCATGAATTTAAAATCACCCTGGCATGGCTTAACTCCTTTGAGTTGACATCTTATGGATGCAGCTATCAAAAGGACACTAACAATTAGGATGGCTGACTCGTTAAAGGAAACTAGAATGACACAGGTTAAGCTCATAACTCATAAGGACACATCGAGTGATGATGTGCCCACTGTCAAGTTTCTAATACTGTATACCTCTCCAAAACAGAAACAAAAGTGAAACATTTGTACTTGAACCATACGTAGAGGTCAACTGTTATAAGACCACTGACAGGCCCAGGGATATCCCCCATTGAGGAATATACAGTACCCCTTGGATCTGGATACACCAGATAACATCATGACCAATCACCACCCAACTTATAAGGAACTACACAACACTTTGGGATGCTCTTGTATCCTCTAGGCAACCTAGAGGATACAAAAAGAATCACATGACTGTGACCATGAAGTGTATGCCTTGCAACTGAACTAACATACAAACGGGCATGCTGTTCTACACTATGTCTGTAACAAAATATTTTTTGATAGACCTGATGAACAAAATTAAACATTTTTGTTGACAGCACTGCATAGCAATGAATATTCAGCACAGCAGCGAAAATGCAGACTTTATAGATTTCTCTCCATTTAAGTCTTAAAGTGCAGACATTTCTATGGCTTGAGATTAAGTGCACATTTCTAGTAGAGTAGCTGGCTATTTTGGCCTGCATCCATTGGACTTCTTTTAGTTCAGAGCCAGTGAAAGGACACTGGATAGCTGTGACTACATCCATACATTTCTTTTCCCAGTGTGACTCCTCAGTGGCCAGGAAAATGTATGAGACTGATCTATTACAAAATTAATCAAATTACACTAACCTCACTGTGATGTATAATATGTCAATGTATTTAATGATAAGTAAGTGTACGAACTATGATGGTTAATAGGGGGTTTCACAACGATGGAGTGATTGGCAAATCACTAGCAAAAACTGGCCCTGGTGAATGTGTGTGTATGTGAACTGGCTTCCCATACTGGGTGTATCCTGCCTTGCGCCCATTGCATGTTGAATAGGCTCAGGCTCCCTTCTGACCCTGTATTGGATAACACAGTTAGGAAATGAATGATTTGATGATTAATATATTTTGTAATTCTTAAATGATTGATGAGTCATGTGTGTCACAGCAGATTGATTAATATTTTTTTACTTTATATTTATTAAAATTGTACAGTGTACATTGTATTCGTGAAATGAGAGTGTTTATCACCATTGCTTTGATGGAATCCTAGCAGCCATAAGGTAGTCCATATGTTTATTGTCCTGGTTTCTTATTGTTTCAGTAAATTCAAATAATCAGATCACTATAGTGCATTACACAGTACAATATATGACAGGGTAAATTGTGTTTTCAGTGGACCTTTCACAGGACAGGAAGCTAATTAGTTAGATTAGTCATTTGATGGTGATTTCAAGACACCACAGTGTGTTATTTACTGCATGTGGGCAAAGTTTCCCCTGCTGGTCTGAACACTGGGGTACTTCCTTCTCAAATAGGCAGAGTCAATGACCGACTGTAACATTTGAAATGATTTGAAAACTCATTTGGAACTCAATTGTAATCCCTAACCTTATCCTACCATTAATACTACTCTCCTGTTCTAATACACCCTTAACATTTTACATTAAACAGTAAACCCAAATTTTATAATAAAATTCTAAAGATAGCAGTAAATGAAGGTCCCGTAACTGGTAAATTTTCTTTGGAATTAAGAAGCTTTGTGTAGCACTTTGCAAATTATGATTTAGCTAAAAAACCAATTAGATTAACGAATATGGAATTCTGATTATTTTACTGTAGATAGCTTTACTTTTTTGAGCCATTTAAAACCCATGTATTTTCTTTTCCACAATAGGATTATGAGATGTGAGTAGTGTATTTTCACAACTGAGTATTATTATTAACTATAATATATTTAAAAAAGAAGTACTGAAACTCCACAATCACATATTGAGGCACTTTAAAAATACTTTTAAAAATATATCTGCAGTATACATCTGTTAATGGTTCCAAGCACCTACACACTCATTATAACAAATATGAACATAATTTTACAAGATTTTAATTAATTTGCATCCCTGTCTCATTCTTTTCTTCTAGTAAGACTGAAATTAATTACACTGATGGTATTGATAAGGGATTGGGCAGCACATTTCACAGGTCCCAGTAGTTTTCCAAAAGTTGGAAATTTAATGGATTATTCCACCAAGGAAAATAATAGAAGCATGTCGTATGATCCCCAAGCCAAACATAGCATTAAAAGCAAATGAAAAGGCTTGGTTTCATGTACTGTACATATACAGTTTATTTTGTTTCTAAAAAAATAAAATGAGCCTAATCCTCCATCTGTCACATAGTGGGATACACCCTTGATGGAATGCCAGTCTATTACAGGACGCACACAGATAAAAACATTCACACCAGGTCCACTTTTAGAGGAGCCAAATGACCTACCAGCAAGGATTTGGTCTGTGGGAGGACACATGAGCACCTGAAGAAAACCCACATGAAAATGGGCGGAAATTGCACACAGATAGTGCCCCAGGAATTAAACCCAGGGACCCAGGACTGTGAAGAAGCAATGCCCCTGTGCCACTGTGCAGCCCTTATTTGTTCACTCTAAATACAATTTGTAAAAGCCAATATATTTGTAGAATAACATTTTCCATTGTGTATGAAAAACTGATCATCAGTGGATTAGACACTGTACATTTGAGTTTTTTGTGTAAGGAGATTTACAGTACAGTATATATATACAGTAACTGTAGTTCAGGTGGGTAGCTGCATCAGCATGCGTAGGCTGCAAAGGAACAAGTAAGAGGTTTATTCCATGCTGAAAAGAGAAGAAAGAAAACAACGTTTCGGCCGTGGAGCCTTCTTCAGGTGTGAGAAAGACAGCAGTCTGCATTGCATAAATACGTGTAACACTTGTAGATCCCAAAGGATCTCAGAATGTTTTAGATACAGGAGTTGGGCCTACTGTACTTCATTCACTACTGAAGTACAGCACCCAACTAGGAGCACACCAGCCATTATGCTCCAGCAGTCACAGCAGGAGGGAAATGAGTCATTGCTTCACAAAATGGAGTTCTTAACTGAAGACTGTGAGGGATGACAAAACCCAAAATCGCTTTCACTCCAGCTGTTCTAAATCATAATCATTCTCGATGTCTTCTACTGAAATCTTTGTAAGTAAACCTCCCTTTTTACATTTGCCTTTCACATCTCCCCTCTATCCCATCTCCACCTTTGCAGTTACCCCTTAGTTAACTCCTCGCTCAGCATGGAGGTCCTGGTCTCCTCATCCTCACTGGCCCTCAGCCAAGCAGATTACGGCAAATCTAAATACTAAACACAAACATCCTCAAATATGTCAAATTTTTGGGTGTCAGTATTCCTGCTGAATTAATTTAAGGTGGAAATGTTGGGACAACAGATGATTCATTACCATAGTGAAGTTTATCTAGAACATTGGCATAACACCTTACTAGAATCCCCAAGGACCACCATACTGAAACATTGTTTTTTGGAAATTCTGGACTAGAGAGAAGAGTTATATTGTTATATATAGTTATATTGAAAACAGCAATATTGATAGTTAAGATGAAAGAAAATCTGGTTCTGACTAGACTTAGTGTGACAAATATAATGCTGGACTTTGGCAAATATAATCCTGATTTTGTGTTAAAATTAGTAGAATATTGTGTTTAAAAAGTTAGAAAGAAAAAAAATTATTTCATTCTGTAAAACTGAATAGTATATTCAAATAAACTCTCATCATGCTGGAAAAAATACTATTATAATATTTTTTTGAAATTGGTGTAAATTTTTTTTTATTAAATGACAATTAAGACCATTACTTTCAAAATATTTCTGTAGCCAAAACAACCTTTTTTTACTTGTATATTTAAGTAACAAGCAAGAAACACTAGATTTGTGCAATCAGTCAACTTTGGAGAATAATGTGTAATAAAGGTAAATGTGATCTTCACAAAAACATGTGTGACGAGAGACCTGTTAAATGGAAAAAAAAATCAGCTTCTGTTGTAAACTTTAACAGTGAGGTGATATGGCTGATATCCCTTGAGAAAGACATACAGTACTGTAGAAAGTCTAAAGGCATAGAACCTAACAAACTAAAAAATGAGAAGAGCAAGATGTAACACAAAAAAGTAACAAACTGGGTCAGGGACAAGTGCTATTTCATTGTTTTCCATTTAAAATATGTACTGTATGTGTTTTGACTGGTAAACTTGCTTTACCATTTTAATCAATTTGTCTGAAAATAGATATTTAATGAGTTTGTTTCCTGAGCTGCGTCATAATGTGCAAAATTGATGACCCCACATTTATACATATCAGCAAGCAAATTAGCCCTGAGGCCTAGCAGAAGAATCAGAAGAATCTGGAGCACAACACATTGTAGTTAAAATAACCATACAAAAATAAACATATCAGATTCAATACATATTTACCAAAAGAAAAAAGAAAAACAGTTACGTATAAAAACGAGTGTTCGTTTACTGAGCCTCCTTGGTATTACAGTAAATGCAGTGTATACTCATCAGAGGCTTTTACAGATATCATAAAAATAACAGTAAGGGTGCAGTTTTGACATGAGAGACTGGCACAGCCGGTTACACAAGCTGCATTCCACAGGGAAATGTGCACACGTGGGCAAGAAAATGTATATAAAAAACAGTCCAGAAAGTTTTAGGAAAAAAAAACAGATGAAAACGTATTTAAATACAGTATATACTGTATATATTAAGCAATCCAAATAGCTTTTGTACAAGAACATACCCTTAACATAAAATAAATATGAAACTCTTATATTCTATGGGCATTTTTTTAAATTATTTTCTGATAGCATGTCCTTGAAGCCAAATACTCTGAGTGGTTACAAATAAAACCAAATTGGTAAGTTTAGGGAAATGGTTATCATCCAATCAATTTTGGAAGACATTTTCCTGTTTTGTAGCTCACTCTGTATTTACATTGTGAGGATGCCTCAGTGACTTTTAATATGTGTGGTAAAATATTGCTGTGAAATGCATTATCAACTATTAACCTTCAGGCATGACTGAATGCTATCCTAGTTCTCTGACAATTCAAAATGTCAGCTGTCACTGAGGTTAAAGAGCTGCTGACTCCTTTGAACAGGCCAGTGGCATACACTGGAATAAGCTGTGTAACCCTGCCCTTTATGTAAGATTTCAGATCTGTCTAAGAAAAGGCCTGATGACAGCAGTGTGCGGTATCAGAATCAAAGATGCGCTCTGTACACGTGCAGACAAACACTCAGGAATTCATGAATAGTTCTATTTCTTTCTCTGAGAAAGAATGGCCTGGAACACTGTGTAATAGAAGTATATTTACGTAGAAAAATTATCACTGTAAGTTAGAGTTTCTGGATGGTGATAGTTAATGATGCCATTATCTATTTCCTTATGCAATGATAAGAGACAAGGTGCATCTCGAATGCTTCCCTGATTTTCCTGGACCAGTTATTTTTTATTCTCAAAGGTTTTTCAAAATACATGACAGAAACCCCTGTAGATTATAAATGTATTGTATTAACATAGCAGCCTATCATACATATACACAAGAAAAGATATTAAGAATTTTTTTTTAATTCATTTGAATTTATTTATGGATGGGAGACAAAACAGATCCCATTGCATTGAAGTGTGGTATTTTTGTATATCACCTGAGATGCTAGCTGCTCCTGAGTTACTGGCACTCATTGGACTTTGAACAGCGGCTTGTATTTTGATGTGAAACGGTGGTTTCTAGGTCATGGTAAATTAAAGTTTTTTTAAATTTTAATATAAATATGCATGGCCATGTGTCACAAACATGTGTTTATATCATGAGAATAATTTGAATAAAATATGAATTGTACTAGTTTTAAAATCCAAGTGCTTATTATTAAGTTCTGTTTTCTGTGGCGTAAATTTTAGGTAATTAAATTTGGAATGAAATGGCGGTAACTCTCGTCAGGTCCCGTGGTGCTGCTACATGTGAGAGTGATAATCATGCATTGCATTAATTTCAAACACTTTAGACTGCTGAAACACTCCAAAGAATTCCTGAAAGACCTTTCAACATCCAATTTAATAAGGAAATGTAAATGTATAGCACACACACATGTACTGTGTTAGTGTACCACATTGATGTTAGTTCAACACTTTTCCAAAATGTTTTTCATTTTTAACATTTTATTCATGTTCAACATTTTATACACTGATAGCAATGATTCCTAAGATAATAAAACAGGGGAATGGCCCAATGTATAGTATATTGATAACACTCCCAGTGGCACATTTACTCCATTGCCCTGTGCACACGTTACAATTGGCTTTAGTTGTGCCATAGGATTTGAAACCTCTGAGTTGTTTCCATATTCTGAGATCAGTGAAACAGCAGAGGCAACCTAAAGCACAAACCAAAACACTTTTCTCAAGCATTTCTTGAAGTTCTTTATCCCTCTTGTATTTGATATTGTTGATATTGATTTTAAACAAAGAGACAATTAACTCCCCCTGTGGAAAATCCACTGGCAAATTGATGAGGAAAGATAACAAGTGCTGGGAATGTACATCAACTGTTATTTAGATCACTCAAGGACCCCTAGAATGTTTTGGATCTTATTAGCTAGGACAAGGAATCACAAACTGTCTACAAAGTACTTGTTTTATCTGTATTTTTTTAACTTAGTTATTCATGTTATGTATCCACCTGCAGGCTCAAAAGGTTTCAAATCCTGACCTTTAATATCTGCTGACTGTATTGGTATTAAGTGTCAAAACAGGTCATTCATGCTCGCTGCCAAGGTTGTCAGTCAGCTTTAAAACAGCTTGTTCTATGGTGCTGAGTTCCTGGAGTTTTGCCCACATTCTTAAATGCCAAAAAAAAAATGAACACTGTCATTTGTAATGTCATTTTGATGTACATTGTCATCTAGTAAGTGACAGAAACTGATATTTAGCACCCAAAGTATCAAGACATTATAACATTTGATTCATTATATTGTATATTATTTTATCAGTAGATGAATATTTCTTCTTTACATTTTTAAATGAATTGCCATTACTAGTAGATGTGTGTTTGATAAAATATTTGACCTTCTGAATATTTTTCCATGTACTTTGTCTTTTAGGGGGCAAAGGTCTCTAGTTCTCTAGAGTAGCTAAGAAATATTCAAAAATTGTAAAATAGTTTGGGGCTCCGTTATGCTTGCCTTAATTAAAATAAACCTGTTCGAAGCGGTTATAGAGTATACGGAATGATGGTTTTTTATTAGGTATGTTGAGTTATAGAATTTGCTAGTTTGATTAAATTTGGGTTACAGTGTTGCTGAATGAATACTGATGGGATGAGGGAAGATGAGGGAGAAGAAAGTAGTGCTGAGAAGAGAAGCAGTGAAGCGTCACATCAGCAAGTTCACAAGATTGGCCACGGAATTCTAAACACTGAGGACTCCAGCAGGATTCAGCTGGAAAACCTGCAGATACATAGCAGTCGCCAAGGTAATGAAAAGTGTTCTCTTGCTTTATTCTACTTACATTGTTAAATCTTAGAATAAAATTAGACCTAAGGTTAATGGCTTACCTGCTAGCATACATGTTAGCATGTTAAACTATTCGGACAAATAATCAGCACAAAGTTAAACCTTAGAATAAAATTAGACCTACTGTATAGTTAATGCAGTAGCTCACCTGTAAGTATATTAGAAATAACAAATTTCATAATTCATGTTAAACTATTCAGACAAATAATCAGCACGAAGTTAAAGCTTAGAATAAAATTAGACCTACTGTATAGTTAGAAGCTCACCTGTAAGTATATTAGAAACAACACATTTCATAATTATTCAGTAAACAATATTTTAAGACAACTGTGGCTTAATTGGGGTCAAGTGGTCTAATTTCTACTATGTGCATAATAAATTGTATAATATAGATACACTGTATTTCTGTGATTTGAGAAATAGAAATATTTCTACTTTCTACATAGAGTAAAGCATATTAATAAAGATCCCTAAAGTAAACAGCTTTCACATCATTAATATATTGGACTTCCGGGTTGCTGAATTACTGCAGGCACACTGCAGTAGCTTTTTTTTGGATTATTGTAATCTCTCTGCTTGAACCATTGAGTCATCTACAAATGGTACAGAATACATTTGCCAGGATTCCAACTGGTACTAGTAAGTCTAATTAAATTACTGTAGGAACCAGTCTATTCAAATGTCTTCCAGAGTAGATTTAAATATACAAAAAGCCCATGATAACCACTAACAAACATTGCATTTTGTATGAATCTCTTTTATTCCCTTTAGCTTGCTTGCCTTAATTCATAATGTCCCCTTCAAATCCAAAAGAGTTGATCGGAACATTAGGGCTTTCAGAGGTACTGTGAATTATCTTCTGAAGATAATTAGACAAGAATGTTAAACTATGAGCCCAAAAGACAAATAAGAGCCTGAAAAGTATTTCCTGAATTCAGCCATGTTTTACAAGATGATGTTATTTTTTTGGCCTACTGTATGTTGTACATGTAATTTCCCATCTTCCTTTAATACAAGTAGAGTAAGAAGCAGCTCTGTAGCTTCTGTAATCTCCTTTGCCAGATACTAGTTCAGAATTCACTAGTTCTTGTTCGGATTCTAGTTCAGATGTGATTCATGAGCTCGTGAGAGGTCTGCTAGTAAAATGCAACTAAATCGTTTTACCAGTAAACTTCACTCTGCATCGCAGGCAGGCCAACATACACTTGATAGCATACTACCCTTTTCTAGTGCTGTAGTGTTGTTATTACTGCTTATACGGTACTTTCTGTCCATTTTACAGTTTAGCTGAGAACACCCATGTAAGAAATATTGTATTTATAGTAATTGCTGAAATAATACCCCTCAGGAATTGTTTCTACTGTACCTGAATCATGATGTTTTTTGCAAGTCTGACTATTTGGAACATAATAAACATCCATCAATAAACCAGGAATAAGGTCAATGTTGGTCTAATGAGACTCAATGTGTGGTGTCTTAAGTATTACACTATGTAAATTAGACTTTTGTCTCTTCTCTTTTATTTAAGTAATGGAAAAATCAATGCCCGTGGTTAGATTATCAGGTGAGTACTGCAAGATTTCAATTTCCCATGCTTATGCATTGTACGTGTAGAAAAAAAAATGCATTTTGTTATAGCCTATCTACTTGTGCTTGTAGACAATTTACTGACAATTTTACTACTTTGACTTGTACCAGGTAATATGACTTATAATAACTTTTGCATGATGATTCATGTTTTTTTGGCTCCTTAAACTAACAGCATAGATGAATAAGAAACAGTCTAAATGTTTATTTTCCATTAAGCAAGCAGTCTCTTTATTTTGTTTGTATACTTCCAATAGCTCTTTTTTGGATGTATTTCCTATTATTTATTTGCAAGTGGCAGATATTGTATTCCACTTAAACGTGCAACATATTTTAAATAAATGTATGTTGTGACCAGAAAATTGAGAGTGATTTGTTTTTTCCTAACTCCTCTCACCCTGTGCATTGAATATGAAGCAGGTTTATAATGGAACAAGTCAGGCTGATACTGTGGAGTCACAGAACATGACAACAAAGCGTCCTTCTTCTATAATGTGACACTTAGCAATAGAAATGACTTGTATGTTCAGAAAGAAAATGCTGTTGCTGAAAGGAACTTCATTCAGAGAAAGCTTCAATTGCTTTACATGTTTAATCTAAAGCTCCAAGGACATTAGCCATTACATTAAAATCCCTGCATGGATTGATTTCACTTTTGTTCAATCTGAAAAAATAAATATTGCTTTCTACCTTTGTTGGAGGAATGGGGCAAAGGGTACATTTCACTGTTACAGGACTGTTGTTATTGCTACCATGGCATACTTACTCAAAATCACAAAACATGTTGTTGTTTTATCCAAGAAAGATGATAAAAATGAATGTACGGTATAGAAACATTCAAAAGGTTAAGCACAGGACACCGGTACTATAGGACATTTTTTTCTTGTTGTCTACTAACATGGTAACACAATTCGCATATTAAAGGTGAAATTGATCTAGACAGTCATTATTTTAATTGTGTTCCTATTCTTAAATTACAATTTCTGCTCACAGTTTCAGAATCCCTGGTTTCAACTTTATAGTAAACTATATAATAAATGATGGAGTCAACAAAATCACAATTATGATATTACAATACTGCTGCAGAATGTAGCAGTATTGTAATATCCAAAGTATATTACAGTACTCCAAAGTAATGCTTAGTGTAATCCAGATATGTATTTGCTGTATAATGTACTGTATGTATAATTGGTCAAAATATAGTCTTTAACTAAAAATATATACAGTAGTTTAAAAAAAATATAATAATGAACGAGGCATTTTTCTTCCCTGCTCATTTGTATTCCAGTAGTGCCACACGTTATCAATGTCTAAAATACATACATCTCACCTGTAAACAAAATACTACAAGAGCCTTTTCACTGCAGCCTGGCTTTTGGTCATTTGTTAGTTTGTCTAGTTTTGGTGCTTTTCAAAGAGGTTGAAGCATATCTAAATTCAGGTGTATTTGTAATACATCTGCAGAATCCTGGATGTTAACATGTGAGGTGAGTCAATGTCAGATGGTTACAATTCACAGTGACAGGAAATGTCAAGAGGTGAATGGGGAGTCTATTCAAAAAGGCTTTGTTCTGCCCTTTGATTTGATGCAAACAATGGAAATCCTAATCAGGAGAAAAGATGGCTACGCTGCTCAGCCTAACCATTAAATTGCAAAGGTAGTGATCCATGGTGTGTGTAGAGCTCTGTATCAACCAATGCCTGCAAAGCCTCATTATCTTGCAGTTAGTGCATTTTACCCATGGCAGCAGAGTGTGGAGGCTGCATTGCATTTCTTAGCAGTTTAGCATCCATGGGGAGGTCAAAAATGGCAAGAAATGAAGAGATAAGCCTTGTTGTGTGTTCTTTCTCATAAATGGAGAACAATTGTGAATAAACATCAGCTTGCTGCATACACCAGCCTAAATTCAGATTTGTCTGGTTAGTTACACTGATGGGCCATGCAAGTAGATGCTCTCAGAAATATCCTATCTTACCCTAATAAGTTTAAATTATTGGTTTTATCACCTCATGTGCAGACATACAGTACACCCATACCTGCTTTAAACAATTAGGTTTTACTGTTTTTTGATTTATTATTAGTTTGTGATATATAAAAAAGGTCAATGAAGTATTTGAATAAAGACTCTATATTGTAGCCTTCATTAAAATAGCAAGCTGGCTGAAATTTGTTTTTGTGTCAAGCATTTTACAGCTTCTGTTTTTCTAGTCCACTAACACCAGGCAGCATAAGTGCCTGAGGTCCTTAGCAATTCCTAAATTTAGATCTTAGTGTGGCAAGAGATCTATTTTTTTTACCTCTTTTGAACCTCTAAAGTCCCTACAGAATTTCCACTTTTAAACATAAACCAGTTTTCATACACACAGAAGATATTCAAAAGACTATATACTGTATGTATTGTTGTTGTGCAAAATATAACTTGAGTCAGCAGTTGGTTATATACAGTATTTACAAAATATGTAAATACTGGGGTGGAGCGGTGGCTGGAAGGTTTCCGGTTCAAATCCCACAGCCAGCACAGGAATCCTACTCTGTTGGGCTCCTGAGCAAGGCCCTTAACCCCAACTGCTCCAGGGGTGCTGTACAATGGCTGACCCTGCACTCTGACCCCAGGCTCTCTCCCTGTCTGTGTGTCTCATGGAGAGCAAGCTGGGGTATGTGAAAAGATAATTCCTAATGCAAGAAATTGTAAAGGGTTAATAAAGTATAGTATACAAACATTTGCTTTCCTGATACTTTTAACATATTATCTTATACAGTGTATACAGTATGTAGAAAAGACAACCAACATTTGCAATGAATAGTGAACATATTTCTAGATCCCTTGTATTTATTAATATCATAATAAATAAGACAATATAGACAAATTTAAAAAGCTAAATTGCTCTCCTTATACTTTTTGTAATTGATTACATGAATAAAAGTTAAATTACCCTGAGAAGTCTGGTGTACTCTTCTCACCTTATTTCAAATACTCAAAATTCCAACACTTCAGGGATTACAATACATCAAGGGTCGATCAGTGATTCCCCTACAGCTGCATGTGACTACTGTAATTTCAGAGTCAGTATAGAAATCTCCCACACAGGCTTTTTCATTTGTGTTGCTGTTTAGTGTTCACCCATGCAATCCGACAACACCTCAGTACTACTTAGCTCTTTTTGCTACACTGTCTAGACAGGGATTTTTGAGGTGAAGTGTTACTACTCAAGAATAGTTTACATTCTTCAGCCTTGTTTCTTACTAACATCATTAACTGATTTCTGAGGGAATATTTATAGTAAAAATGAAATTGGAAAGTTATAAATCCCACACAGATTTCAATACTGCAACACAGATTTTTGATTGTCAAAGAAATTTGCTATGTTGTTTTCAAATCCAGGGCTTTGATTTCAATAACAAATTGGAATTTCTCTGTACATTCCCAAATGGAAATGTGCATTTTACATGTTGGACACCACTGCACATGAGGGCATTGAAGATGTATTGAAACGTACTTTGAAATTGACCCGGTAAATACATACAGGAATGATATATCTACTAAAGTGCAATTATATTAAAAATAACTTGGAACACTTTATTTTAGAGGTATGTTCAGAAACATTCATACTTTAAGACTAAGATAATATTTCAGTGTAGTATGGATCATTCAGATGTTTTGTCCGTATTTATTACCTTAATTCAGTAATAAAATGCCAAATACACAAGACAAGTATCACTTACAAAGGGGATATTGGATAAGAACTAAGTTACAAATAAGAGGTAGCCATTTGACCCATCTAAACTGTTTGGTAGTAATTGATCCAAGAATTTCATCCATCCATTTCTAATAAGAAGTCCGGATATCAGCTTCAGCACCATGGCTGGATAACGTATTCTATGTTTTCACAACTATCCTTTGGGTAAGTGCCTCCTGTTTTCTGTTTTCCACTTAGTGTACTCTGGTTTGTGTTTTGCTGTTCATTCTGAAACACCCTGCTCTCCTTATTTTATCAATGTGCTAAAATTATAATCAACTATAATTAGTTGTTATTTTTTATTTAAAACTTAATCTCCTTATAATGTACCAAAACCTTTTCAGTTCTTGTACTTGCAGAGTACAGTTTGTGATAAATGTCTTCTCTCACTTGTAAGGCTTTTCAGCTTTTCAGTGCTACAAATCTATAAGACAGAAGAATAAAATATGTTGCCTTTGTTCAGACTTCCAAATCCAATGAGTCTTTGTGTGCAAAAAGGACATCATTTGTATGACCTTCTTTCAGTTCAAGGACAATTAAACCTTGCTTCTTCTTCATTCTCAGTTGAGATGTAGGCACCATAAAGGACCAATGCATGGCATTTCTATTCTTTAAAGGATTTTGTTTCTTAGACCTTGGAACGGTGACAGTTGCTTCTGTTAACATGCCATTGCAGCTGTCCTTCATGTGCCATCAGCATCAGGGCAGACAAAATTATTGGTTATCTGACCAGCATTCTTTCCAGCCCACGTTTCAAAGACCTTCAGCACATTATTGAACAAAGATATCTGTCACCGTGGGCTATAATACTCCAATAAATCAATGTCACAATTGTAGCAACTAAAAAGAAAACCAAAAGTTGAAAAAAAAGATTGGTTTCCTTTAAAATTGATTTTTCTGTACTTGCAAGCTAAAAGCCTGGAGACTTTAAAATGAGACTTTTAGAGTTATCATCCAACTCTTTCCAAATACATAGTGTGTATATAATGTACAGTACACTGTATGTAGTAGGGATTCTACTTAAGGGTTATTTGGGATTCTTAATTAAGGTATCTTTTGTTGTTAGATCTGCAAAATATTTTGTAATATTAATTAAGACTATACACAAAATGAACAGTCACAGAGCAAAGGTTTGCCAGGTCATTAACATTACAGTATATTACAACTTATAAACAACTCATTATAAAACAAGTCTGGAAGCTGATGCAAGCTGAGGCATTCTTTAAAGGAACCATTAAAACTTTTCTGGATTATTAGTTTATCCACTATAGGTTTTATTTTGTGCACAACTTTAAAGCAGGCAAAAGTAATATTCTGAAACAGTTAATAACTGTGAAGTAAGAAAATCTGCTCAGAAGAAACATTCCATGAATGTCACAAAATAATGTCTTCATTCGAATGTCTTTTGATTTGTAGATGCTAAGATCTAACATTTGTCCTTCCTTATTTCATTAAAATTTAATACCCTCTAGCCCTCCATTATAAACGACTTTAAAACAGCAAGTGCCATAAGTGAACACTTTTAAATAATGTATGCTCTGAAAATATTTTATTCAAACTGCACTTTCTTAAACAGAAACAACCATTTCAAGACAGCAAGCAGGCAAGGTGAATAATAAATGAGAAGACCAGACATGTTTTATCTTTGAAACCTCTCAATACCCACTGTAAGATTTTAGAGCTGGGGTTATTGACCAGGCATTGAAAAGTCAGAAATCCTGTCTTTAACAATGTCCAGCAGTGGAACTAGAAGAGCTTCATAGGCTTGTCTGCTAAATCAGCTCAATACAGTATGTTTAGTATCTGCAGCAGATGGGAAATTTCACCGCATGGTATATGATGCATGTAATGTGTGATGTCTGGAAGAGAGACCAGCTCCACCGCATTATTTGATTCGGAGGTCTGTGTAATAGGGGCTTAACATTTGAGAAACGTAATGAAAATAATTATTTATTTTAGTTTTACGTTACTAGCTGGGTGGGTGACATACTGGCATAGTGGCTAGCTTTGTTGCCTTGCAGTATTGAGACTCAAGGTTCAATATCTGGGGTCCTATCTACATGGAGTTTGTATGTTCTCCTGTGTTAACATAGGTTTTCTCCAGGTGTTTATGTTTCCTCCCACAGTCCAGAAACTTACTGGTAGATTAAATATCTTCTAGTGTGAGTGTGTGTTCTCTTTTCAGTGTGTGCCCCGTAATTGGACTGGTATCCCATCCAGGATGTATTCTGCCTTGTGACCATTGTTTGCTAGGATAGGCTACGGCTCCCCTCCAACCCTGTATTGGATAAAGCAGTTAGAAAATGGATGGATGGTTTATTAGCTGATTTTCAATCCACTTTCACTTCCAGTAGCTTATAGCACATACTGTCTGAAAATGTTCCTAAATCAACATTCACACAATACATATTTTTGTTTGTAATTAAGTTAGCTGAAAAACGTGCAATGGACATTAAGAGCTTTTAAAATCAGGTATAAAAAGTTAGTTTCTACATTTCCCACAAGTGGGTGGCGATTCAATAATTTTGAAGCTTCATGCCATGAAGCCTTACCCCCCACTGCATTACTGAATAGAATAACTGTGAGAGCTGAGATTGAAGTGAATTGCTGGAAAATGAAAGGGGTGCTGCATTGTCATTGTCCATGCAGTACTTCATCCACAACTGAAAGCCCTACATTCTCATTTGAAAGAACTGAAACACCAAACCCTGAAAATCAATGAAACGAAAGATCAATGTGACTCCAAATCCCCCTCCATGAAGCCCATCTGCTGCTTTTTGTAAAGATGATGTAAAGTTCACCTCTCAAAATAGCTTTACTTTGACAATAATTTTCCTAGCAGTAGGAGTGAGAACAAAGATGAGCACTTTGATGCGTGTAGGCTCTCAGGGATGTAGGAGGCTTCAGTGGGAGGGTGACCAAACAATTTCTAAATAGATGCCTCCCCTTAAAGAATGGTAACATGTTACACTAAAGGGGCAGAACAAAATTATGCAAACAAATTTTGCACTAGAGGTAAGAAAACAGATACCATCACAAGAAATCAGAGGGTCTGTAGAAATAAAAGCAAGCTCACAATATCAATAAAAACACAATATTCTTTCCCATAACTAGAAAATAAGTCAAATAAAAATCAATGGGCATTAATATATCATACCATCATATTTGGTTTTACATTAATCCTGATTTCTTTTTACTGAAATCCAATATTGATCCATTAATAAGTCTATGGAATTCAGACAGGTTAGACTAAAGCGTTTACACATTACAAGCCCATTACAGACTCAAAGACAACATAATTGTATTAATAAAGTATTAACGATAGAATGCTCTTTTACAGCTCACTATAACAATCTTTCTTTTGTTGGAAGGGAAATACACTTCAGAGTTTAGTTTGTATTAATTGCACAGTTGTTCTGTTGTACTGTACAGTGTGTATACAGTATGTTCAGCTGAGTTCTTTCACATTAGAGGTTGTTGCTGGGAGCTAAAACAGGGTATAGGCTGAAAAGAACATGTAGAGATTCATTCCATACTAAAAATATAAATAAAAAGAACTTTGTTTTAACGACAATGTTTTCTTATGTTGTGTATTTTATGCTCTATACTTTCACTGTTTACTTCTTTTTCCTTTTGATACTTCAAGTAATAGCATTCGTTATGGTATTCCTCATGGGCCAGATTTTAAACCAGTTTAATTTATATTATACTGTTAAGAATATAATCTAAAAATATGTTGGTACTGTATTCATAATCTTTTAAAAATGTAAATATCTTACTGAAGTATTTATCTTATCACATTACAGAATCTTTCAGTTTCTCTGATGGTGTTTAAAAATCTTTCACAGTTGGCTCACACTGGAAGAAAACTTTCCAAAACTTACTCAAGTACTCAACTTTTATTTATTTAATGTTTTGGTCAAACACTTGTATCTAAAGTGATTTTCCATTGAATCTATTTACTGTATGTAGCT
The DNA here is from genome assembly GCF_040954835.1 of Lepisosteus oculatus. Classification (NCBI taxonomy): domain Eukaryota; kingdom Metazoa; phylum Chordata; class Actinopteri; order Semionotiformes; family Lepisosteidae; genus Lepisosteus; species Lepisosteus oculatus. The sequence goes on from NC_090712.1 coordinate 12,174,660, forward strand.
GGTTTTTTGCTGAAGTAACCTGAGCAAAGTGCAAAATGTACAACAAAAATACCTCACCAGCAGTTAAACCCACAATCTTTCAGTTTCAAATGCACAGGCTTAACTAATGTACTTATCCACACTACTACCAAAAACGTTCATATGCTTGACCAAACCCTATGAGTGAATACAAATCCAATAATAATAATAATAATAATAATAATAATAATAATAATAATAATAATAATATAAGACATATCTTGCTTGGTGAGCTGAACTGAGATTGAATAAGAATAGCAACATCCTTATGGAGCTTCAAACCCCAATTCTCTTTGATATGGTACCTTACTAGCTCCTCTTAAATGCCATCTCCTGTTTCCATTGACAAAAAATAGCACCTCAACACTCAGCCTTTGGTTGCTTTAGGGGCTATTTTCATTTCAAGGGTACCACCGGTAGCCCTGCCACTTGAAAGAGGGTGCACTGACAGTCTCAACTGCAGGACGTCCTCACTCAGTGGTCTTTTCGCTCTCAATCGGTGCCTTTTATATCAAGAATATGTTCAAATAGCAATGCGATACCATGTTTTAAGATTCACATGTTTTAATTTTTACAGAATTTTAAATTTGTATTCCTGAGACGCAATATATCACACAATAATAAAAAATACTGTTATTGATGATTTACATTATTAAAATTCAATTATGTTTTAATTTTTTAATGCTAATAATTTTGTTGTTTTAATTTCAAGTGTTGTTTTTTTTTTCAGTGAAGATTATTTGTTAAAAAATATATAATTACTGTATATCCTGCACTTAAATTTACACTCAAATGAGTGGAAGGTTGCATTGACTCTTTAGAGACAATACGAACCCTAACCCTAAACTACCCAAACCCTAAACTAGGGTTTGGATTATTAGAAAACATAAAGGATGCTTGATGGCATGGTTGTTTTCTAGGACAGAAAGAAAATTTAGGAATCATGATATTTCAGTGTTATTTTCACATTTGTTTTTCTTGCCTATATGGCTCTATACACTGCATTGCCCAAAATGGGAATGTTGACTTAATTACACTAAAAGCAAAAGTTTGAAAGAAAGGGCTTCATCTTTTCAAACTGTTGCATTTTGCATTTAATCCACTTTCATTTTAACAGTTACAGCTAATATGTATGGACTTTTCCTGACTGTTAACCTAATTAACCCTGAATCCATGCTCATTGAGAACACCATTCAACACGAAACGTCTAATAACAGAATACTTGTAAAAAAACAAAATTATAGCACAGTTCTTACATTTTCTTGGGTTTTTTAAGATTGTTGAGTGTTTTAAAGCTAATGTATTGATGCCCTGAGTTATATTTTCCACTCAAATGAGTGGAAGGTTGCATTGAATCTTTTGGAGACAATTTGAGCCCTACCCTTACCACCCAAACCCTTATCTAGGGTTAGGGTTAGGATTATTAGAAAACATAGAGGAATATTGATGGCATGGTTGTGTTCTATTACAGAAGTGAAATTTAGGAAAAGTTAAATGTTATCTTCACAACGGAAAATTTTTGTATACGCATGATAAAACATGGTAAATCTTTGAAAATGACTTGCTTAGCATAATGGAGACAGTTTTAATTTTATTGGTCGAAGCTTAAAATGAATTGGAACCTTGTAAATTTTCTTGAGCCAAAAATGGTTTTGAGAACATTGTGAATTAGTCTTCACCATGTTTTATTGCAGTTTCATTGTTGTTTGGATAATCAGCATGCCTCTCTGGACAAACAGTGCTATTCTCCAACAAATAGTCTCATTCATCACTTTCATTGTGGCGCCTTGTCTTTATCTACTCATAGAAATGATTATACATGTTTTTTTCAAACTGTACAAGACATTGCTGCTATTGAGCTATGTGGGAGTACACAACTCACCACCACATCAACGAAGTGTATTAAAGAAAACTTTGATTAAGGAAATTAAAAGAAATGTCACTAAAGATTTTGTCAGCAGTTAACTACCTTAAGGTTAAGTGATATTTAATTCGATTAAATACTATAAAATGAAGAATGTGATGTTCAAATTACTTCAGAAAAGCCCTTAAAGAAGATAATAATAATTAACAAAAAATAAAAATTATAGCTCTCTGAGAAGATTGGTGGCTCTGTGGCTAAGGATCTGCGTCTGTGACCGGAAGGTTGCCGGTTCAAATCCCGCGGCCGGCAGAGGAATCCTACTCCGTTGGGCCCCTGAGCAAGGCCCTTAACCCCAACTGCTCCAGGGGTGCCGTACAATGGCAGACCCTGCACTCTGACCCCAAGCTTCTCTCCCTGTCTCTGTGTCTGTGTCTCCCTGGAGAAAAAGCTGGGGTATGCGAAAAGACACATTCCTAATGCAAGAAATTGTATAGGGCTAATAAAGAAACATTATCATTATTATCAATAAACACCACTTTAGAATTATCTAAAAGATAAAATGACAATGGCAAATAAAATATTTTTGTTACAGCATTCTTGGTTTTATACTTAATATAGTTAACATAGGGATGTAGAAAGGCAGATTATGTCAAAGCAGTTGTTGTCCACCTTTTCTGTTGAAATTCTACATAGTCTGTGAACTTTACCGTATATGCTAACCAATTGCAGTACCCTATCATGAATTCCAGCCTCATCTGCTCTCAGAATCACAGTCCTATTGGAGTGGCTCAGCCCTGGATTAGTGACCTTGAAGAAGAATCCTATAATACAGGCTGGGGTTTAGAGAGCACCAATGCTTGTCTCCTGTTATTGCTACTGTATGAGGTGCAGTTCTGTCTTTGGCATTGTCCATCATACTGAATAATAAATTGAAACCTCTCCCTCTCACCACCATAGTGTCATGTCTTCTCTGACACATAGGAGAATGGATCCTATGGTTAGTTCCTTGGTATCATTAACAAATTATGAGTCCAGGTTAATAATGTGTCAAGCATTGGGGTAAAGAACTCAATTATAACACAATAACACACAAATGACAGTTGTTTGCAGTACTGAAGTCCTTTATGACAAATTTGTCCCAACAGTTGACTTTTGAGGGGAGAAACAGGCTTGGCCTAAAGTCTTTATAGACATTTTTCATATACTGTATATTCAAAGTTGAATTTTTTATTTATCTTTGAAGAGACAGTCAAAATAAAATTCCTTTAGGTTTTCTAGTTCATTGCAATGAATGAAAACAAGCCTGCCAGTTTTCAAAACTGTGACTATGCTGGTAGCAATAATTAATCCTGCAAGGAAGATTATAAATGCCATTCTATATGTATTTCAGAGCCAGAAACAATTTATATCGAGTTGTCATTTTTAAATACGTTTTTGGGAGAGAGTGCAATGAAATGACTGCATGAACAATGATGGATTGTGACAGCTATTTTCATAAGAAAGGAATACTGAAGAGCCACAAAGAGACTTATAATTATGTCTACAGACATAATTACAATTAGAAATAATTGTATAAGGTTAAATAATTTGCCAACCTTTTTGTCAGCAGAAAATGCATCTTTTTCAATCAATTTTCTTAGTTTCTTCTCTTATTTCTGAACAAATATGCCTTTTAAGTGTTTCGTAATTCCTTTTAATCTTTACTTGCTTAACTGAAAATACTGATTTGGCTATGGCTGACTGGCCCTGGTGCCTGCAAAAGAACCAAGAGCAGACAGATTTTATCTATACAGTAGCTCTAGAAAATGCACCTCATGGAATACAAAGTTATAAGACAGTGGGTGGTCAAGGAAATCCTACAGAAACTGCATTTTTTATCTTCTTTACCTTTGGAATGTGCTTAAAGTACTTTCTGAATTAATAAAAGGTATTTTAGACCAGGAAAACCATTACAATTGAGCATAGAAAAGTAAACAACTACATTTCAAAGCATGTATTCACTTGAAAGAAAACAAAAAACATAAAATGTTTACATTATTATGATTTTAGTTTACAACTGAATCAGCAAGATTAGAGGTTCTCAGTATAGGCTGTTATGAAAACAGTAAAAAGGAAAACCTTTTATTTGAAAATTCCTGCCACTTAACGAAACATTTGATTGGGCTACACAGAAGTGTCTATGGCACCTAGCCCTTGCCTTGCTATTTTATGCTCTCTAACACCCTTGAGCTTATTTTTACAGCAATTTTAACTCACTTTTATGATATATTTCATCAACAAAAGTGTCATCACTGGCTAAAAGTCACACTTAATAGCAGCCTGAGCTCATACATATGCAGTATGAAGCAACATTTTGAAGTTTCATGTCTCTGGAAAATAACATGTGAATCACTGATTGCATTTCTCCAAATGATTGTGAATAGCTGTCTGGCTGAGTGCCGCGCTGTTCTCGTCTAGAAATCTCATTTCCTCAGTGGTTGCATGAATATGTTGATGGACTTTTTCCTTAAAGATGACATTTTGTATTACAAATATCAAGTAAATGTGTAACATTTCTTTGGCTGTACCTTAACAGTTGTGGGAAAATTTGTTCATGTCAAACTTTTGTTTTGTAATATGCCTATAATTTCACCACAGATCTTCCAAAAAAGAAATCTATAGTGCTTAATCAATACAGATTTGGATTTTTCTTGTTTTTTAGGGAGATGCAGTTATCTTTATTTTGCAGGCAAGCATAGCATAGGAACCATTACTAAATTACATTTAAAAGTCTAGGTATAAAAAGATCAGCTCCCTTTTGATTTGGGCCTCGGGTCACCTAACCCACACTAATCTCCTTATTCAATTTCATGGCATTTCCTGCTGTAACTAATAACCAGAACCACCTCTACGGTCACAGGTCTCTCCCCATTCCATTCTAGGGGTAAAACTGAGATTGCCCTTTCTCTTTTCTAGATGTTACCATTTTTCTCTATACTGTTTTGGAGACAGTCACCGCTGACTGCTGCTCTCTGTACTGAGTTCAGGTGCCCCATCTCTCTGGGGGTTCCCTTGTGATCTCCTCCCTAAATAGAACTTACTCCTGCACTCATTTGCCTGCACTGTTAGTGTTCTCTTAAATTACTCCATAATGTCTAATTTCTTCACAGGACGTTCAATCTCTGTCCTGCTCCCTTTCATCGTCAGACTCAATCCAATTTGTGGTTAATGGTTAATCTGGTTACCTGTAAAAGAGAAGCGTAATTCAGTTTACAAAAAAACATAGTACGGATGGGATGGTAGTGCAGTGGTTAGCATTGCAGCCTCACAGCACTGTGGCCCTGCTATCAGTTCTTGACCTGGAGTTTGTACCATTTGTTCTTCCCATTTTCATGTGCATTTGTGCGAGGTGTTCTGGTTTCCTCACACAGTTCAAAGAAATATTAACAGGTTAATTGGCTGCTAGGAAAATTGGCCCCGATGTGAGTTTATGTGCCTGTGTGACTATGGTTGTCATGTGATCGACTGGCATACCATCCAATGTGTACCTTATCTTGTGCCTGTTACTTGTTAGGACAGGCTCCAGCTCCCCTGCAGCCCTGTGTTGGATAAAGCTGTTAGGGAATGGATGGATGGAAAACCTACAGCCTCAACCATCATTGAAAGTTAATTTTTCAGTTTGTTAGTTAGAGCTATTCAACAACATTAGAAGGAGTTTTATAAACAATATAAAACGTGTTTTTGTGTTCTTTCTGTAAATCATACATACAATACTATCGGAAGTCCTTCTTCTACTTTTGTTTTTCTGATGCTTCTCAAAAGCCAACTGGCCTCTAGAGAATAAGGTTTCTATAATTATGATAATGAAAAGTAAATTACACAATATGGCAGGTAATTTTGTGCTTTGCCAATTTAAAACCACTTGGGGCTTTACAAATTCATGGTTCAATGTCCTAAACCAATGATAGGCCATCCGGAACCTGCACTTTCATCTGAAGAACTGGGAGAAGTTGTTCAACTGATCCCATTAAGTCAATCATGTGATGCTTTAGGTTAGGATCTGAGTTGGAATGAAAATCTGCCGATAGACTGGCTCTGGGACCAGAATTGTCCATACCTGCCTTACAACAACAGAAGTTTTCTGAGATTTTTAAAGTTTGAGTCCAGAAATAAAAATAATCTTACAGTAAATAGAAATCCAAGTACTGTTGATTTCAGCCAAGTTTTGATATTACTGGTCTTTGTTTCAGCCAAGTTTTTAATCACAAATTGATTTCAGTTGCCCACATAAAGGTGAGCTGTCTGAAATGTTTCTAAATGGGCCTCTGCTTGTTGTGGGAGTTTTTGATACATTCATTCTTACATAGTCATTCTTAGCTACAGTATGTTTGTTTATCAGAACTTAATCACTATTGAGAGCTTTTTTGGCAGAAATAAAAGTACAAACTCTAAATCAGCTGAGGAAAGAATGCATAAAGTAAGAAACAGTATGTTTAAAATCAAGCACTGGATGAGGAAATAGGAACACAATGCCTAAACAAATCAACAGGAAAGTTATAGGTATAAGATTTAGCGATTAACAGCTCGGTTGGAATTAAAACCAAAGGATAGAGTGGTCCTAGGATACAGAACCTAGTTTGAGAAGTACCGTATTAATTATTAGGAAGAGAGGAAAGTTTTAACCAGTGGTCAACAGACATGTACTCTAATCACTTCCCTATAAATATGCCACTTTAACGCCTTGAAGACAGTCAGATGGTCATTTACAGTATGTATCTCTTGATGAGAAATATGTAATTGTAGTGATAAACATGGTATATTATGCAGTTACTGCCTACAGTCCAGCATACAGTAACAAACACAAAACAAAGTGAAGTGACTTCTGGTTTGATGTAGTAGCTCTGGTGGCTGTGCTCCAGAAAAATACATATTAGTTGCCCAAGGATAATTTTTTAATTATAGGTAGTGATCTCCCAGTTGTGTCAATTGTTCTGTTCATGGAGTCTTGGTTCATTAGCTAAGCAAACAGTAACTTTCTCTACAGGAGTGGACCATCTCCATTTATTCCCTGCTGACTGCCCTCTTAATAATCGAAGGAAAGTGACATGACATCATATCAGCTCCTTTCAAACTATTAACGTGTATTTTATTTTGATATTTATGTGAATTACTGCATGTCCATTGAAAAACAAAGGACAGAAGCAATACACATCCTGATTAAATTATAACTTAGCTTTATTAGCATAAAACTTACAGAGGCTCGCCTGACACTTTCTGTTAGTGGAACAATTAGAAAGCCCTCAATCTAACATGGCTGTTTCTCTCTAGAGCTCAGCCTGCTGCAGGTAAGGATGGCTTAGTTCTCATCCTCTATAAATACTCAATGATTAACGTAAAGGATTTGACATGCAAGAAAAAAAGAGAAAATGTATTTTTTTAAGGTTATAAAAGGAGAGCCTGTGGGGGCAATTGTACAGTATAAATAGTAAACTATTTTTTCAAGATGCAGGCATGCCAAACAGGACATATAAAATCACACTGTTATTCCTAGATTTTAAAATTCACTGGTTGGAGATATTTTTTCTTTCGTTCTTTCCGAAGGGTGAATTTTGTGGGGTGTGCTTTTTTAGGACAGATAGAAGAAAAGGATCATTGGTACTTTACAAAAAAATTAATCTAATAATGAATCCTAAATTCAGTGTTATTTCACTGCGGCATTACAGGTGTAAACAGGAACACAGCCATTTTATGAACCTTCAGAGCTACTGAGTCTGTCAGTTTTTCAAAAGCAAAAACGCAGCTGGTAGGGTATCTACTTCTTCACACCTACAAAGCACATGATTTTTTTTTCCAGTTAATGCTTGCAAAATTACTTTACAATTATTCCACTCTCAATACAATTGTAAATGTTGTGTTGAACCATGCTGTGCCCCCTTGTGGACAGTGTGAAAATTAACAAAGGGCAGTAAAGCATGAAAAAAAACCCTTAAGAGTGTTCTAAGGTACCCTGTGCAAAACAATTAGGTACTGAATAAACAATAGAACAAGAACATAGAATGAAAGAAAGCTGTAATGCAAATATAAAATAAATATGTCTGTACAAGATGCAAGTTTATTTACTATGTGGGCTTCCATTTATTAATTTAATCCTTAAATTTAAAATTAACTCCAAACGTATTTTCTTACCAAATACTGTAGATTTAACCAGACGCTGTTATTTGGAATTAAAATAATATTTTAATTCTTAAAATGATTATTAATTTTTATTGTTAAATTAAGACACACTACCCCATAATGAGATTCCACATGTATTAAACTGGTTAATCATTTTATTTAATAATATTTAAATAGAAAAAAGCAAACATACTTCCAGGTGGATTCTGCACATTGGTGGTGGTGGAGGGGAGTTCCCATTACCTGTAAAGCGCTTTGTGTGGAGTGTCCAGAAAAGCGCTATATACTGTAAGTGTAAGCAATTATTTATTATTATACTGTATAAGGCTTCTTTTAAAGATGGTAAGTTTATAGTAAAAGCATGGATGTTTGCAGAAGAGTGAGCATGAGTGTGGGACCTAACCTTTACCACGCACCCTTCGTCACGGCAGTATGTTATGAGAGGGAAAGCATGCCTTATCTGGATCTGAGTGGCACAGTATGATGGGATAGCCAGCTTTGGATTTCAGCTGTCATTTCAACAAAAGCAACACTAAGCAAGTTGGCTTTCACAACAGATCTGTGTAACATTTTCCCATGTCTCTTCAAAGGCGGAATGTGTGCACTGCTGGAGATTGATTTAATAATCTTCTACCAATCCTTCTCTCTTGTCCGTGAAGCTTGTACTTTCTCACTGATTTCAGGCTTCCATCTCCTGCTGACAGCAGTCAAGATCTTCCACTACTGAGAGTCAGCGAGCAGATATGTCTTTCTCACTTTGGTTACCTGACATCACCTATTTCTCATGGCAGCCACACTGCTTCGCTAATATTTCTGTGCACAGTTCACAAAAGCAGGACTATGAGCTCATAGTTCTGTACGCGACCTGCTTAAAAGGAAATAGTTCTGTGAAGCAGAACATGCCTCTTCTTTCACTGTGGCTAAAACTTAATTAGCGCCTTTAAATTGGTGTATGATGTTTCTGCACCAGTGTGATAAATCTGTGCAATGCTTGCCAGTATGAGCTTCTGTGATTAGAACCTTCAAAAGTGATTTCCCAGTTATTCTTATTTTATATCTTTTTTTAGATGTTTTGAATGTGCAAAAAAAAAAGGAATAATGTGAGAATTTTAGCTTTCTCTAGACTGGTGCTGTGCATTTTATCTGTAAAAAAACTGTCAAAACCACATTGCCTCTAAGGACAGATCTTAGAGGTGTGGTGCTCACATTGTCAATGGATGTGATAATTTACCACCATAGTAAGCTCTTCCATTCCAGGTATTCTCATTTTAAAAGAAAAGTAATAAATATTGAACTTTTTTAACTAAATATCATTCACCCATTTTAAGGATGGATGTTTTAAAACATTAAACGTAGTTGATTTTGTTCTGAGCTTTTCTTTTTTTCCTTGGGAACCCCATTTCATTAACAACAGTAAAGACAGGTGGTGTAAATCAAAGTATGACTTTTACTTTAACCTCAAATTGTCATTAGTATTCACACATAAAAGGTAAATATCAACAGCCCTATTTAGCTAATTAACTATGTTCTGTGCTCTGCAGCATTTTGAACATGAAAAAGATGAATGTGTAAAAGGGCAAACAGAGGGAGTCTTGATGAAACACTTGCTGCATTAGTTGGGTCTCTATGTTTTCAGGCAGATTTAATGCCTGTTTTTTTTTTCACTTTCACTGTGGAACAAGCCATTATGTCTCATAAAACACATATTACATTCAGATGAACAGTTTTACATTCTAGAGCAGGTAATTCACACTGTCCAATATTGATTCCAGTACACTTGGGGAGGCCAGATAATAACCTTTAACCCTGTGTTTTTTATAGTCTGTCTATCACAGATACATTTTATCGTTCTCCCTTCCTACAAATGCAGACAGGCCTTCATTATAGCATTGTTAATCTTGATTATAATAATGGGAAACTAAATAATTTAAGGGGAAGGATAGCCAGTGTCTTTAGAGAACTAATCAATTTTATGAGCACTTGGAGAGAAAACAGAGCAGAGGAGCTAAAATTAAAATTCAGTGTTGGAGATTTTTTTCTGTCCTGCAGCAAAACTCTAATTACAAACCCTTGTCAAAAAGAAAGGGATAATAAATGTTAATTAGGGCTTTCTGAAGTTGGATTTGTTTACTTTAATGCCTTCACCTTTGTAATCAAGACAGTATAGGCTGTACCTGTGATGAGGCTAAGAGAACAAAGGATTCTGGTTTGTAGTGTCCAGACTCAATAAACTGCATCTGATTTATTGCATTGGTAATTAAATGATCATAGAGATCAGGCTGAAAGTAAGGCTTATATTTATTTTAATTAAGCACAGATAAAACCTCATTTGTTAAAGGTTATTAAAAGTAGACATAACACTCATGTTAACACCATCATATAATATGGATCTTATACAGTAAGTCAAGTGGTATTCGCTAATGTGGATACTTCCTATGAAGAGACATGTTATGGAAAGCATTAGCAAGCCAGGTGTATGGTATTTAAAGGTGCACATCAAAAGTCAGCATAGCTCTTATGATAAGGTATGGTTTACTGTAATGTGTACATTAGAATAAGGCATATCCTATTCCTATACCTATACATCCTATACAGATATCACCATTGGCAAGGATCATTTACTGATTATAAAGGAAGTATGAGAAAGTGTAGGGTAGGCAGCATCTGTAAACGTTGCTTCTTGGACAATGAAAAATGCTATAGAACTAAATTTTACGAGATACAGTGTATTTATTTTGAAAGTACATGTGTGATACATTAAAATAATGTGCAATAAAACTTTTGCTACAAAAATGTGCCTTGATTGTCATTACAGAAATTAAATTGATGTCCTAAATCCTGTTTCACCAGTCCTGTATTTGTACTTAATCTGTATCTTGTGAGGATGTCATCCTCTTGATAATTCTAATAGAGCCGGCATTGCACTGAAACCTCTGGATATTGCTTTCCTTGAGTTTTTCGTCTTCCCCTTTCTTTTGAAAAGGGTATGAGATCATGACATTCAACTTCCATCATTGCTACATAGTATGCAATTTAGCATGCACGTTATGGTAAGCACGATTTAGTGAATACTGTATGCATATCATTACCCTCATTAGTGCTATCTTTCCACATCATTTGCACATATTACCATGCATTTTGCTTATTCAACAGATGCTAATAAACCCATCGTCTTATTTTAAGGCATGTCTGCTGGCACATTTTTTATTCTTTAAGAGACGTGTTACCATGGTTGGTCAATACAGTGTAATCATTCATTATTCTTGCATAAAATGCATCTTATTATAATTCCTTAAATGAATGCAGCCATAAAACTTGTCAGAAATGTCTCAATTTAGGTTGACTTCTCAAATGCTAGATGATTTGAAAATTAATTTTTCTGCCTATGAGAGAAGGTGATCGTCTATTATGTGACTTTTCACCTCCTGGTCTGTCCTAATTTTGTACCTGAGGAAAACTCAGTGAAAACCAACTTGCATACGGGGAGAATATGCAAAATACACACAGAGAACAAAATTTAAAACCTGGATGATGGTGCTGTGAAGTGACAGCGCAATCCACTGCACCACCTTACTACCTGTTTTCTCCCTCAAGCCAAAGCTTACATTTTGACAAACAAAAATTGATTTAACACGCTTTGATTAAGAAAATTCTTTGTTGAATAAGACAAATCAGTGTTGTTTAATTTATTAATAATATTACAGCACATTCATAGCCTGGTATCCAAACCTAATTTGTTCCTGAAAAAGTATTTCAGAAGGCAGGAGATCATAAATCGTAAAAATAAATTCCATTATTTCTTATGGGGAAAATTCCAACCCGTTCTGAGCTGAAGACAAGTTCACTCAAAAAAACACTCTAAACATACTGTATAATACCATACAGAGCATTGTAGCAAGCTTAGCAAACAACATTGTTCTACTCAAATAATTCATAATTTATATTTTTCATTCTTTCGTAATCAATCGCTATCCAAGCAATCGGCTAGAACGAGGTGCATTCTGTTGTCGACTACGTTAAAGAGTCTTTTTCTCTTCCTTAGGGCCCATAATTATGGAAGCGCATTGCTGCCACTAAGGGAAAAAATATTGCCGAGACGCATATCTCGTAATTACAAGATAACGAATTATCTCATAATTACAAGATAGCAATGCTTACATCAGTGTACAGTATGTGCAACTTGTTAGGTTGTGCACTGAATGTCTTTAGAAGCTAAGGCGAACTTGGCTGGCACCTTCGGTTTAATGATTGTGTATAGCGCTGCAAAATTTGTACAAAATTCGACTGGGGTTTAGTCATAATGAAATCTTGCGATGTTTAGCAAATATAAATAGAAACATTACAAGCATGCAGACTGTTTTGTGTTTTTTAGAGCTCAAAGCAATGATGGTTCCGTTATGAACACTTACACATGCAATCACTTCCACTGCTTAAAACTGTAAGTTCACACGCAACGATATAGGTATTGTAAGGAACACCGCCGACATTACAGGTTGTGCGAGCCGGTTGCCAGCGCAGTGATGTCAATGCCCTTCCCTTTGAATAGCAGGGACCTCAGCCACCGGGCTGAGGGGAGATCTCCCTTGAGCTTAGCTGGCTGGTTCCCTGTTGAGTCACGCTGGAGACCTGGGTTCGAGCCCCAGTGTTGCAGTGCTGACCTGAGGCGGAGCTAAAAGGGCAAAAAACCCACTAGAACCTGAAAGCGCTACAGAGAGTTTCACAGCCGAAATGTTCCATTACTTTTCTTCTCTTTTCAGCATGGAATAAACGTTTAAAAGTGTTCCTTTTTAGCCTACGCATGCTGACTTAGCTACCTGCTTGATATAGGTATTATACGACAATTGTGCTATCACGTGAGCATATAAAGAACGCAAGAATTACTTAGTCATAATTATAAGATAATTTTCTCGTAATTACGAGATAATTTTCTTGTAATTATGAGATACGTTTCTCGTAATTACGAGATAAGGGTGAGGATTTTTTTTTACCTTGGTGGTAGCAATGCGGTTCTGTACATAATGAGCAGGAACTACAAAACAAACACTAAAAACACACTTTGAAAAAACGAGAGCACAACCTTTCATTGTGATCATAAACAAATTTCTGGCCTGCTGCCTCACGGTGTCCTTAACCATAATGCCCTGCGCCCACGCAGAAACAAGTAGCTGTTCGGTGGTGTTGAATTCAAATGTTCGCAGAAGGTTCTCGGACAAATTCGATCATATGGATTACTGAAATTCTGTTCTTATAATGAATTACAAGGTACAAATTCTTCATGTTTAGATCATCTTTGTGTACTGAATGTTCTTATACTGGGGTATGAGTATATTTGGTTTGTGGAAATAGAACATGGTGCATAGGAAAAAAGTTGTTTTCACTGACTGTATTTAAATAGCTTCATTGCTATACTTTAAGCCAGGAATGTGTTGCATGCACTTAAGTACATGAACCAGTGTGTTCCTTTTGGTACGCCACCTTCCCCCATAATCAGACAGAACTCCTGGATGCGGAGTAGAAAACTAATGGCTTTGCCTTACCTCTCATTTACTGGGGAAAATGCAGAAAAAAACTATTCCAAGTAATGCTTCTTCATGCTCTAATGCAGCAGCCTTAACTGAGTTTTAAAGAGATCAAAAGCTACAGTGTTTAGAAAAATCAGTAAGGACATTCCATTAAGAAAAAGGCAATTAGGTCTTTGTAGTTCCTTTCCTCCAAACTGGTATCAGGGAGAACCTAATTATCCATTTCAGAATTCACAAGCAACAAAAAATCCTCTTCAATGGATTTGTCTGCTTGTCTGATGGTGAGGAATTAAGTCCATAAATGGCCATAGATTTTTAATTGCAATGTACTAGAAAAATACACTATTTCTCTTTTCTTTCCTATGTTTCCTAAGGTACGTCATACTACATTCATATTTTATCATCAGATGGATTCCATAAAGGTTTGCCTTATAACAATGTTAATAAATTGGTACATGTCCATTGCATTCATTTAGAATTGGTCAGCTTTGCATTTTTCATAGTCTGTATACAGTATACACTAAAACTGTGGTAGTTTTAGAAATGTTCCCTGCTCTACAGTATATAGAACAGGGATGTTCATCCTGGTGCTGTACTGTAGATTATTATACAGATAATTTGGTAATTAGGTAATTCTGAGATCATTTAGGACTAAAGTATAAGTACCCTTCAGCCATCAAGGACTGGACTTCTTTTAATTGAACAGATTACTTGCTTTGATTTGTCAATAGCTTACAAGTGTTATCCTTCTTTAAAATTAGGTGACCTATAAGACTGAGTGGATTGTGGCTGTCCAGGACAGGAAATCCCTGATATAGAACATGAGATATGTAATATGTATTTTTGAACAGTAGATGATTAGTATATTTTGTTTGTAGCACGGGTACGGTCTAAATAACAGAGATCTGAGCATATTAACTCTTTGTAATCAGGTCTACATTTCCAAATGTGGAAATAAAACCAGACACTTAAAAACTTCTACATTGTAGGGTTTTTTTCTGTCTGCTACTTAAAAGAGTCCAGTTGCACTGAACCATTGGAATATTTCATATCGGGTAGCTCCTGGATTTGTTGACTCCTGTGAGTCTAGGCAAACATTTTTTCTGCTCCATCAAGCATGGTTCAGGGCAATCAATTAATGATCAATTAGAAATATATGGTGAGCATTTGCATTGATCTAAACCAGGCCCCATACAGTTTCTTAAAACCTATTGATTGCAGGATGCTGTGTAGTCACATTGTTGAAAAGGGTTTTTGTTTTGTTTTTTAACAAGAGTAAAGATATTGATTTTTTCTATTCTGTACGGGAGACCACAAAAACAATTTGTCATAGTTCACATTATATAATTGTTAAGACTTATTTAAACACATATGCCATTTTATATGTATCCAGATTTATGGTACATCAAAAAAGAATCTCCAAATGCCCTCAAAAGTATCACCCTACTTTATGTGCTTCACTGTCACTCTTTTTATTCTGTAGGTTAAGCCACCAAGTACTGTGATGGGTGTATCTGTACTGTTTTATACTGTATGGGGTGCTGTGTCAATCCAAAATGATCTGTTAAACAAAGGACATTTAGGAAAAGCCAAGGATCCACTTTCCATTCAAATTTTATAGTTAAAATTATAAAGTTCTGCAATTGGTTTGTAGGAAATCTCATCCTGGTTGCCACAGAAGTGCTTAAAGGGTCGACTTACAGATAAGGCAAACATAGGGTACAGACATGAAAACCTAATGGCTATATTTACATAATAAACTGGTTTATTTTGACAACCTGTAAAAATATTTTATAGCAAATACATCTCTACTAAGCTGTTGTTTTTCAATCTATATTTAGTGTTATACCTTTCTATATACACTATTTTTATTTCTAGCATTTTCTATAATGGTTTACTTGTTAGTGTGTTATTTTTATTTCAGACTGTGAAAATTTACAACACAACATCTTTTTTTGTTACCTTGCAACAGATATTGGTCAGAAAAATACACCACAAATCACAGTACTGTATGTGTTCCTCCACTGCGTAGGCAGAATTTCCAATGCAGTAGATTACAGAAGATAAATAAAGCAAATAAGCCTGATAAATGAAAATGCCTTTGAAAAAAAGCGAGTGTGAAGGCTGAATTAATTCCCAAGCAGGGATTTCAAGGTTTTTAAAACATATAAATGGATGAGTCTTTCCCAGGAAACCCCCAGGTAGAGGAAGAATTTCTGCACTACCCCTCCATGGAGCATGAGCCATTCAGCTGAGCTGCCAAGCATCTCTTCAGGAATCTCTTGAAGATGAAGAGATTAAGGAGACAATGAAGCAACTGGGTAAAAAAAAGCAGGAAATGCTAAGGAAAGCAAAGGGGAGAAAGAGAAAATCAGTGCTGTGATACATTGATGAAGGTACAGTTAAAAAACTTTCATCAAGTAGCCATCATACAACTAATGTAGTAAAAGCCTTCAACTGGATTTAAGAGAGCACATACTGTACTGTATAAACAAAAATGATCACAGAACAAGATGGGAAACTCTTCTGTTAAAGATATAAGCCATTACAACCCTCACCGATTTTCAATTCTTCAAAGTGTACATAAATTGTAACCCAGGTTGTACTGCAGCCAGGTTATACAGTACATTAGGCAGTGTATTGCTGCCTCACCCGGTTAACTTCAAACAGTTCCCTAGTGTTCAGTTTGAATTCTTATGTTACTGATGAAGCAAGGGTGGCTGTGTACAATACTGAGTCATTAGACTCACAGCCTCTATAAAATGACTTGGCTAATGTGAAACACATTTGAATTTGTAATCTCTTGATTTCTGACTGTGTACTTTAAGATTTTATTTTTCAGCATTACACCAAAAGAAGCAGGTCGAAATGAAACAAGTTCTGAAAAGAAGTATAGGCCTTCATAGCTCATTAACAGTGATAGGCTATACTACTGCACAATAGATAAACTCAGATGGAAGTACAGTATTAAGTTTATTTTTGTACAATTGAATGTATGCTGCATAGAAACTCACATAGATATGGCTTGCATTGTGAAAGGAGATATTTTCTTGGAACAGAAGCCTTAATGACCTGTACTTTAGGGATGGGTTAGGCCGTAGGATTTGAAGGATATTTACTGTTCCCCTTTAACAATTTACAAGACAGATTTTTTTTCTACTGATGGACAAACATGTAGGAAGAAACCATTCCTAAACTCACAGCTGTTTCCTTGAATTTAGATTGTAGCTGTCTTCTATCTTCTACTATCCTTTTGCTTCACCAAACATTAAAATAATATTTTAATGTTTCATGAAGTAGTTATCCTATTTGCATTTTATTATTTTAATTTGCAAGTGGGCTTCCTGCTTAATTTATTTTAAGAGCAAAAGTTCAGCTTAAATTCATCACCCGAATAAATTATCAGCACAGACTTTTTTTGCATTTTGATTACCATTCTGTTTTTTTTTTATCGTGAGTCCTATATCATATTAAAATTTGCACAGTGGAAGCAGACATACAGTAGAGCTATTAATAAATATTTACTGTATCACCTAAAACAACAAATCTTGCCCTGTCCCTATCATCACTGTGTGGCCTCCTCCTCAATTTGGTCAACATTTAAAAATAAGCCTTTGTAATGCATTTTTTGGCGAAGTCTTTACTGCTAATGCACTGGGTTACTGAGGCATGTAAAAGTCATTTTCACATTAATCCAAACTAGAAAGGGCTCCAGCGATAAGAACTGGACTTAGCCAGTAAATCCTCCTCAGCTCATATTGCTGCTCCTGTAAGGCTAATTGCACAAGCAACAATCACAAATCTAACCAAGGGACCAACTTCATTTTTTTGAGCGTTCATTCAAGAGTTCATGCACTGTGGCACTTTGCTGAGTCAGTGAAATAGTCAAGATGAGCCAATGCTAAGCAAAGCCATAAAATTATTACCTCTGCTCTGAGACAGGCTTTATGTGGGTGTGAGCTGTACGTGCAAAAACAGGCATCATATGCATAAACAAGAGATGAATGCTTTGGAAGCAAGAAAAAGTTTAATTTTAAAACTGCTATAAACTGGGCCACCGTAAGCCATCTAAATCAACAAGAAAAAGGCATGTTAATTTTTACAACCAGGCAGTCAGGGATTTGGCAGAAGATTTCTCTCAGTAATGGTAATAATATTTTATTGAGGTTTTAAATTTTCCTTTTTTATTCTCTAACAAAACCTCCCCGCAGTAGTGAAGGGCTGACAGTACTATTTTATCTAGAAGAAAGTGATTCATATAACGGTGATGCTTTACACCATTTTCAATTCATGGTGGATTAATGTTCAAATTTAATATAAGTAGGTGTAAAATACTTTACCGCACATCAAGCATAAATATTTTATTTATGTTTGGTTATTGTTATTTAAATGAAAAACAAATAGCATCAATCTGCCTCAGATTGAATGAATTTCAATTCTCCTAATGTTCTATTTACTTTTTTTTATTTTTTCAACTGTGGTACAAGCAGATAACCATTAGCTCCTGCAAGGTTTCAAAATCCTATACAGGATTTATGAACAGTGAGTTTAAGGGGAATAATATATTACACAAAGGTATTGTGATTCTGGTTTAAACAGATAGGAACCTGTTCATTATGGGTCAGAATGAAAATTAAAATATATTGTGGTTATAAAAGCAGTGATTTATTAGATTATTTTAAAGATTCTTTAAAACGTCTCGATTGTTTCATACTGTTGAAATATTTTTTTAAATTTGAAAAAGAAAATCCTAAGAACACAAGGTCCTCTATGTTATTTATTAATTTTCTTGGATGATCCATAGCCTCTTGGCCACCTTCCCAATAACCCTTATTCAGCCAGTTCATTAATCATTTTGGTATCACTAGACTGCAGAAGTTAAAGACAAAAGCATAATTTATTTATTAAAAAGAGCTCTAATTTCATTTTAAAGGCCCCATAAAAAGGTGTATAAATTTGTTGGGGTTACATACAGCCTAGATGGTGTTAATGTGCAGTAATAATCTAACTCAATTCTTTTCTAGGCAACTTTTGAGGAAAATCGCTGTTGTCATACAAGCCTCTTGGCTCTATTTCTTGTTGTAATGGGTCAAAGTGTGGCCCGATTTAACTCACTAATTAACACAGAGATGTAAAATTGTACAGTCTTCACATATGTGTAAAAACTATAAACTCAATGTACTAGAACAAAATACCACAAATGCATATTTTTCTGGGATGTCAGTACAAAATTTAACAGTGATTTTGCCATGTTTTATTTAATTAACATAATATGTCATTTCTAATTTAGCTGTTCTACCATCTAAAAATAGCTTGGTGAAATAAAATACATGAACAATGTTTTTTTTTATTTTTGCACTGTATACAATATAAGCAGACACTTAGTTTTTTTTATTTAATGGTACTGTAGCTGTCTCACACCAAGAGATATAATTCAGCACTAAGAACAGCCTCAATACCTGATGTTTGCCACAACTGATCTTCTGTTATTTTCAAGGTTTTGCTTCGTGACATTCATAGAAGCTATTAGCAAATAACTAAACAAAGATGAGATGAATGGTTTTCTCCTGATTGTGAACTTTCTGTTCATTTTGAAGTCCTAGAAAGAGATCAGTTTGTTCAGTACTTCATAGACTAAGCTTATAATTGAGCCTAGAGTTTCATCTGGCTAGAGCTTATCCTGGTTTCTATAGTGTAAATGGACTGGAGATAACAGATCCTCCTCCATCCTCCTCCAGCAATGCTGGTACTAATTTATACAGGTTGGTGGACTGAATCAGCATAGAGTCCAATAGTCTATGCTGCCACCCCCTTGTACACAAATGCACTTCAGGCTTTATAGCTGCTGGAACATGAATGAAGTAAGATCTTTCAAGGGTATACTTGAGCATTTTACAGAAAGTCTGTATTGGTACAAATTCAATCTGCTGACTGAAAGAGACTGTTGCAATCAATTCACACACAGAGGAAGTAATGACACTATGCTATTTAAACTGTGCTGTGCATGGCTAAAGTCTGAGATTTGCAGCAATATTTTAATGTCTCGATAGCATGGTACCCACTATAGGATTCTTAATTGTCTGATACAGCATTTTCAGTTCTAAACATATTAATAAAATCTGATGCCTTTAATATAGGCTTTTTCTTGTTTTGTATAGGACAAATGCATACTTCCTTCTTCCCCCAGAGAGCAGTGATCGAAGCAGTATGACTAGAGCTGAATCCTAAATCAAATTCAATTGGAAACTCATTTTCAAGTGAAATAAGTAATTGCTCTAAATTGTTGTGTAAACCTAAGAAAGAATCTGAATCTCAAGAGTTTGAGTTTTTTTTACAGTGTATGTTTATAACATGAACAGAATATGGAGTAGGATAAGATCATTTTTTCCCTTTTTCAACAAACTGCTGTTTAAAGCATGCCAATCTTTAATATTTATTAATAACACTAACAGCTAATAAATGAAGATTTAGCTGTCAATTTAATCATGTTATTTTCACCTTACAGCTGTTTGTTTTATAAAACACTGAACATTTTCTAAGTATGTGCACACAAAAGAATTATATAAATATATTGAAAAACGTGATTGATAGTAAGGAACAGAAACTGCAGTATTGCAAATGTATAAGACAATACTCTATAAGGCAATATACATATTCATTAACCAAAACAAATATAATATGCATTCTCTTGCTCTGGGTAATAATAAACATGTAAATCATTGGCTGAGATTACAAAAGTCAGAAAACCACTTCAGCATAAGAATGCAAAGCAGATTTCAAATCAATAGACACTAGTAAGACCAGCAGTGAATTCATTTCCCCACTCAAAAGTGCAGCACCTTGTAAAAAGATATCAGTCTTCTCAGCACAAGACTTAAGAGTATTGAGTAAACTGTGGCACAAATGAAACAACACAAAAAAAGACTTATGCAGGATGAGAAGGATCACTTCAGGCACCCAGGTTTGATTAACAGCCAAAGAAAAAAAATAAAAAGGAGTTGCACATGAGCAGTACATGCTTAAACTTCTAAACTGAAAAAAGAAAATAATGGGTAGAACTTCCACCAGTGTAAGACTGATTAATCTTCAGCTACACTCAGAGAACATTTTCAGCTATAAAATAGTGCCATCTGCACATTAAAACAGTTGTAATTACACAAATGCATATTAAGTTAGTTAAACAAAAAGTAGCTAAGTAGTGTATTAAGACTGAATGTTTTAGCTCTGCATGTGTTATACTGTACATTGAAATATGAATTATTATCATGTCTTGGGTGAAAACATAGACTTTAGGAATAGGAGAATGATAAAGCAAAGAATTGTATGCTGGTGATTGGTTAATCACAGGTTAATGTCACAGATTCACATCAGCTCAATATTGTGTTTGAGCTGCAGTGTTTTTTTCTGCATTCTGTTTGTTAATTTTTCATTGATCTTAAAGTAAGTGGTCACCGCTACCTCTCCCCCAGCTCCTGTACCTTGACTATGCTATGTGAAGAGACTGATGGAAATGAACATTTGTGTTATCGTTGATTTGTCTATGATTGAGTCACATCAGTGAGTGGAATCAATTGCTCGCTGCATTACAAGGCATCACTTTAAACACTAAAGTGCCAGTCTAGGTCAGGTTGCAAATACTGTGTTTTCTATGTTCACTATAATACTGTTAGCTAAGACAAAGATATACACTATACTGAACAAATGCTTAAATACACATAATCTCCTGGAGCATAGAGACCACAGTGCATGATCTGAGCCCGTTACTTATAGAGCTTCTACTTAAGATTAATTACTCCTCTGTGTCACGTGGCTCAAAGGAAAGCCAAGCAATTAAAAACTGAAGCTTAATAATAGCCTGGCAAGATAATACAGGAATTATCCTCTTTTTATTGTGTCACCGGTTCTGAATATTAAGGATTGGCTCTGTTTCAAAGCTAGGGGATGCCATTTTGACAGAGAGCTGTGGGGAAAAATGAGAATTTACAATGCATAGAAGGATTGCTGGGGATTTTTATCAAATGCTGTTGCTTGGCTCTTGAAAAATGTTAGGAGACACTAACCCATTTGTTTTTGCTAGTATTATATTTGCATGGTAAGGAAGCTTCGTGCTTGAGGAATGCATTAGTATACAGGTCCAGGCATTTAAAACAAATGGCATAATGATGGTATCAATGTAATACTCTATACCAGGAGAAAAGAAAAAAGGAGAAGATGAGACAAAATTGTTGATCTGGTGTTTATTTCATATAAAGTCTTATATTGCTCTCTCTGCAACAAAAATAAAAATACAGGTTTCAATGCAGAGTCGCATAGGAGGCAGAACCTATCCCTGCCAGCAACAGGTGCAAAGCAAGGTCCACCTTGGACTGGACTACAGTCCATCGCAGGGCACACACAAACAGGCACTTACACCTGTGCCAATTTTCCTAGAAATGAATTAACTCTCCAGTATGTTTTCAGACTGTGGAAGGAAATTGGATCACCCGGAGGAAACCCATGCAAACACATGGAGAACATTCAAATCCCACACAGATAGCACCCCAAGAATTGAAACCAGGGTCCTAGCGCTGCAAGGCAACAATGCCAACCATTGCTCCACAATGCTGCCCAGGTAGCATAACCATAGAGCATTAATATGGATTCACTATAATATATATGATATATCATAATATATTGATATAGAAAGAGGCAAGCTTAGCTTTCTACCTTGCACTTTTCACCGTGCCTTTTGGCATGATGTGTAGTGAAAGTGAACTGAATACCAAGATCGCCAAGCTGCAGCCCAGGAAGCAAATAGCAGCAAGATGCAGAAAAGCCCATCTCTGTGTTTTTTTTTGCTTTTATATGTACAATAGATGCAGTGGAAACTGATACATTCACATTGTGCATGTACGCTTGTATGAAAAATTCAGGAATTTAAACAAAAATCAAATGGAAAGACATTTTTGCATTATGTTTTCCATAAGACAGTGATGTGTGATGTAACCATGCTGTAAGCCATGCTGGATGGCAAATTGTCTGATACTCAATCTGAGTAGCTATTAAACTGCATTCAATTGTGTTGTTAAATAAGTAAGACAAAGAACTGTGTGTTTGATATATAGAGCACATACTATTTAAGGACGCACTTTAACAATTAAAGCTACTATGTGATATAATGCTGTCTGATTCTATTACTTCAATTAGAAGCACTCCCATGTGGTGGTTAGGATAGACACTGGCCTGTGTGTGGTGAGCCACTTGATGTTTATCTAGAAGTAGTTCGGTTTTTTATGGGGCATAACACAGAGCCATAGCACAAATCAATAGTCTGGAAAAACTTGGAAAAAAAGTCTTTCCTTGCCTTAAATTAATGTCCTGCAGTGAATGGTTTTAAGAGAGAAACCTTTGTGGGGACCTGATTCAAGTTTTCAAAATTTCCAATGGAACAGACAAAGTCAACTCTATGGACTTCTTCAGAATAAACAGTGAAATACACACCAGACGGCATGTACAGCAGGAGCTAAGGGGAACCACGTTTCAAACAGAAAATAGGTAGCACCTTTTTTTTCTTGCTAAAAGGTTTGTGGGAGACTATAGCAAGCTAACTAGACATATTGTAGAGGCAGATTACCTTGTTTCCTTTAAGAAATGACTAATTGAGATCAGATGAATTACTGTAGCAAATAGTCAAACCAGCTAGTTGGGATGAATGGTTATCTTTCAAAAGTAGTGCCACAGATGGTGACCCCTAAATGCAGGAAATAATTTGCGTTGTAGCTGACTAAAACGCCTCACAATTATAAGGGTACTTTTTCCCCACTCAAAAAGTTGTTTTTTGCTACCAGGACCACCAATCCACCCATACAGTACATCAGGCAAGACAGTCATCCAACATAATTGAATTACAGTCTATCAATCTTCAGGAAGCCTTCCTTCCTGTTTCTTCTCTGTGTGTTGTACTGGTGGGAATTTAAACCCCCCGTATAACTGTGGCTCAGAATTCATAAGTGGTTTCGAAGACTGTCCCTTTTGTTCTTGGTTGTGGACAGAGCTAACTGCTCACAGTTCCTCGATCACCTGGCTGCATGCAGATGGCCAGAAATAACACAACAACATGATGATACATTGTGTATTTGAACCCTGATCTAAAATATCCCTTGCAGTCTGAGGCTCAGTTAGACCAGTCTTGCAATGTCACATGTCACCTCTGAACTGCGTGGTAATTAACAAGTGTCTGCACAAGGACCATTGATCAATGGGAAGCTCCAGAACAAGGAAAGACAAATGCTCCACTCTTATGGAGACACTGGCCATTCAATGCAAGCATATATAGTCAAATAGTCCTTCACATCTTTTGTCCCCAGACCCATTTTTCACTCTGTCATACTACTCTTTGTTTCTAAAACAGAATATTGTCCATATTGTCTTAAAATGTAGTTCCATCCACTTTAATGAAAATATTATACAGCAATTTCCCTAAGGATTGAATGACATTTTTGCTCTCTAAGCTCTGGAAGGTGTCGGTCTTGATACAGACCTTAATTGTATTCACATTTCCACAATAGGCTGTGCTGAATTGTCATTGAATAACCAGCTTCATTTATTGCCTGCTTTTCCACTTTCCTTCCTGGCCCATGAGGTTAGAGGGTTTGACACTAAGTGTGGTAAGAACCAGCTGTTTCATCCAGACACTGTGTAAAAGAGCCTGTTTACTGCTGTGGATTATGCAAATACTCACATTTTATATACAGTGACCTTACATTATTTAAACATATCCACACTCTGCTGAGTAGAAGCAGCCATACAAAGGAGTTTGGTAAAACATCATTTGAAAACCCATCAACAATTTTCAGATTCAGTGTTCGGCTCTCTCTGAAACAGCTCAATTGAAGAGAATGAGTACCTCCCAGGAGATTTTGGAAGACTGTGCTGCTTAATGAGAAAAACATGTTACACAGTCTATTTCCAATTGAGCCCATAACAGAAGACAACCTACAGACACAATACCTATTTTAGTCAGAAATAAAATACTTAAGAAACAATATTAAACACCATGAATGCAAATTGAATTAATTGGTGTATAAACACGATATGTTCAGAATTCAGAGCTGCAGTATCCCAAGGTCAAAATAAACATAACAGTGAGCTTTATTTCACAATACCATATTGCTTTATGGGGTATTGAGTTGGTTTGGAGGATGATGTTTAAATACTGTGCTTTCTGAAGGGGGTATTCTTAAGATCACCCTATGAGTGCAATATTCCCTATTCAGTTTGTGGGTCACAATTGTTTTCCTCTTGCACCTCTCTGTCTCTTGGTTAATTATCATAAGTAAAAAAAATATATACAAAAGAAAGTTAGACTACAAATCTTTAAAAAAATATGCACTAATATTTTGACAGTGACATTTTGTTTTATGTTTGTTAAAAGCCAATTGATCTTCAAAAGCACTAAAAATGTTTGGGAAAGTAAGTTAAAAAATGCAGATGCCCATGTTGAAACTACCATTGAAAAGTCAATGTGTTCCATTTTGATCTCTATGGTTTGGCAGTTTTACAGCAAGTAGTGAAGTTTGCCTCTTCTATCAATGAGAAAAGAAAATAGCATATGACGAATATCATAATCCCAGATTATGTTCTATAACATTTCTCTTATTTTAGAGATTCTAAACCTTTGGTACTATTTGTTACAATTATTTATTCCAGTGTTAGAATTGGTCTATGGTTGGTTAAAGTCACATTTTCTGAGGGTTTCCTAAACTAAAGCCGTAATGTAAGACTACATTTTTGTACAATTCAAACTCTTTCATGAAATCTTCATTGGTTGGCAAATCAAAAACCTTTCTTCAGCTGTTTCCAGTTGTCAGTTTTCCAACTTTTTCAAGCTGGACATATATGTTACTATTGCTAAAATGGGGTTTCAGTGCTTCTCTACTCTTACAATCAAAGTTTCTATACTGCTTTTATTAAAAAGATACATTTGACAAAATGTCAAATAATATGGAACAATTATTTTCAAAAGAGATGTCATGATTTGAAATTAACCAGCTTTAGATAATCCAACAGGCAAGTGCAATATGACAGGTATATTACAGCACCGTGAGCGAAAATGGTTCTTCCAAATGTCGAGAATGAATTGAAATCTAAACAAAATATTGAAATGAGGAAAATGCAGCCATCAGCAGATAATGGCTTATAGCACATTTAAAAGATAAATGGTCTCATACTAGAGTTGAAGGCCATCACCTATTTCCAGTTTCCACTACATTAGATAGAAATGAAAGATGTTAAATGCCAGAGAAAAGTGACAGTGATGTGATTTACTGGAAATGTCTGTGACATGAGATTAAATTTGAAGCAAGTCAGTCTTTTTGTGTGTGTACTGCAAGAAAATACTTCATTAATGAAAAAAGTCAGTTTTAATCTAAATAAATGTAGTTTTTGTATACATTGTAAAATCACAGAAACAAAGTACTGTAAGTGAAATACAGTACCTACTCTTATCTGTGTACAGAGATGAATTCAGGATTGTGCTTGTTAGGGGACAAGAAACTGGTCTGTCTTCAGTTTCTTTTGTCAAAACTTCTAAAAATCCTTAAGGAAAAACTTCCAGAAGTATTTCTCAGAAAAACTGCTCATTCCCAGTAAAGTTTGTGGCATCTTGGAAGCTTATTCAGGAAGCACAAGAAAACATTGGGACTGACAGGTTCCATTACTTGACATACCAGCTGTTTATATACACTACAGGTCTGTGAAAAATTGTGTAATAATATTGTAATAATGGTGGGGCGGGGCTGTGGCTCTGTGGCTTAGGATCAGCGCCTGTTGCTGGAAGGTTGCTGGTTTGTATTCTGAGTCCAGCAGAGGAATCCTACTCCGTTGGGCCCCTGAGCGAGGCCCTTAACCCCAACTGCTCCGGGGGCGGTATATAAATGGCTGACCCTGCACTCTGACCCCAAACTTCTCTCTGTGTCTGTGTGTCTCTTGGAGAGAGAGCAAATGGGGGTATGCAAAAAGACAAATTTCCAATGCAAGCAATTGTATATGGCCAATAAAGTGATCTTATCTTATCTTAACCCACCTCACTAACATGACAAAATGCAAACAAGAAGGCACGATAAATCCCTAATTCAATAGTTTGGATAATGTAGATCCTAATAACTGTGATAGAGGAATGAAATATGTAGAGCATATCTGTCGAATTTCCATTGCTGAGGAAATGAGATCCAGGTTGTGAGGATGAGGCTGCCCGCCAACCTCCCCACTATTGTGTGCAACGGAGTTGCTGCAAAGGTATAGATGGGGTGGTGGGACTGATGTGAGGGAGATGCACAAGAGGAAGTTCCGGGTATGAGACTTGTACTGTATATCTAGTCAAGTAGAAGTGTGCACAATTAGGATCTAATCTTTGCTGAACTTCTGTTCTAAACTGCATTTCAACTCAGGGCCCAGCAGCCATGAGGCAGCAGTGCTAACTGCTATGCTACCATACCACCCATAGATCAGCATTCATTTTACATTCTAAGTAATTTCTGAAATTACATGTTCAGTCAAATCTTCACTTTGTTTAATTTTTTTTTATTTTTGTCATATTGAAAAGAACAACGTTCTTTCAAATTGCATTGCCTTTAACAAAATGTATCTCTCCTTGCTTTCCAAAGGCTTAATCCATTTCAAATGCAATTCCCTGAACTGCTCTTTTAACAGTGTAGCAATTCATGACCTGAAGTGGAAATTACTTTTTCCATTTTCAGAATGCAGCCAGGACATGATTCAAACTGCTCTCCATATATACGCTCTGAGGTCTTCTGCTGTGTCTGTACTTAGGCTTACGTCTGACAGGTACATGACAAGGTGACTGTATTGAAATCACTGTTACATTTCCAATGTATTAAAGAAGATTTGTTCTTTTTTATTCCAGTCATGTTCTGCATTACAATTAAAGAAATGATTCACAAACAAGCCAAACATAACATGCATACTGTATGCTCAATTGTTTTAGAACCCGTTTCTGGATGATGTTTAGTAAATTATTATTTGAAATAAAAAAGCCGTGTTTAGCATTCAACTGAATGTAACAAAGAAATGAAGTTATGAATTCTCTCTAATTACTCAATATATATATACACTACATCTGTACTGTATATAGCTTGGAAAACAGCACAAAGGTTTAAATTGGAATGGAGAATTATAATTTTAGCCAGCAGCCATATCACCCTGCAACTCCCAACTGGCAGCCCACTGAAGCTCAGCAGGTGTGAGCCTGGTCAGTACCTTGATGGGAGACCTCCTGGGAAAAACTAAGGTTGCTGCTGGAAGAGGTGTTAGTGGGGCCAGCAGGGGGCGCTCACCCCATGGTCCATGTGGGTCCTAATGCCCCAGTATAGTGATGGGGACAGTATACTGTAAATAAGCACCGTCCTTTGGATGAGACTTAAAACTGAGGTCCTAACTCTCTGCGGTCATTAAAAATTCCAGGGTGTTTCTCGAAAAGAGTAGGGGTGTAACCCTGGCGTCCTGGCCAAATTTCCCATTGGCCCCTAGCAATCATGGCCTCCTGATAATCCCCATTCATTACTCAATTCTTGAAATTAATTGGAAAGCCTGTACACCATTCATTGATTGTGAAAGGATAAAACTATCTTTTCAAAACCTTAAGAACAAACTAAATCATTTAAAATCAATATATAAAGTGTAGTCAATATATGCATTATTTAGAAAACCATAACATAAACACTTTGGATTTTTTTTCTTTTAAAAATATAGCTGACACTACAACCTCTTTGTCAAGGATCAAGAATTTTCCTGGAAAGTTATTACAGCACCTTGTATGGGATGGGACATGTTCAGTTTAACAATTACACAATTATGTTTGCTCTGTAGGGAACCAACCATTTTTGAATTATTTCATTTCACTAGCTGATTCATTCGCATCTGTTCATAATACCTTTTTTGGTCTGACTGAATATAAAAGCATAAGAAAGCAAACCTTCTTATTTTAGTCTAATTAGTTTCAGTTTCAAGAACTGAATGTACTGCTGCCCTGGAAATAATTTGCTGCTTTTCTATTTCAGATCAAAACTGCTTAATTTCCAGACTCTACAGCAACAGTAAAGATGGCTAAATACAGTATAGTAAGAGATTTTTCTACTTCATTGCTTTTTTGGTGTATCTGTGAAAACTTTTTTAAATCAATCCCAAAGTTTGTAAACTTTTATTATTCTCAAAATTTCTTCTTTATAAATATATTTTATAAATATATAAATGTCAAAACATATTACTATTATTATCAACAGCAATAATAATAATAATAATAATAGTTGTATAAAAATACATTCACTTTGTTTTTCACAATACTGAAATCCCCTATTTCACCCAGGTTAGGTGGTTCTTCTTGAGCACTTTTGATCAAAGTGTTTAATGAGGCTGAAGTTGCTGAGAAAGACAAGAAATCTATAGCACAGAGAACAGTAGATCCTATCTGTTATTAATCACTAGACTCTGTTCATCCACTTCTTTCACCAGCAGGGTTGCCAGCCTTGCAATTTTGTTTTACTGACTTACCGACACAAGGCCTCCTATTTTTTGCTTCTGTCCTATTGTTCCCCCCTCTACATGACATTTTCATTTTTGCCTTCTTGGGACCTGAGGGATTTTACAGTGCATTTTCTACAAGACAGCTTTCATAATGGGTGGAGAGAGCACCAAGAGTATTTCATTTTTATTGTACTGGGGGTAGGGAATGCAAAAGGACAGTGGACATCTACTGTAAATTGGTAGAGTTTTGTCAATGCAGTTTAGAAGCACCATGCCTTATCTCCAAGTTCAGATGCAGACTGTTGAGTGTTGTACTGTATTTAGGAGACATGCTATACTACTAAACATTGCTGCTATTGCCTGGCCTTCATTTCAAGTGTTCTTTTGAGATTAATAGTGAATGTTGGCGGCACAAATTCATGTTAAAACAGCCGCATCAGCTCCTATACCACCTTACAGATTGGTTCTATAAAATCACAGTGGCGAGGCTTGGTCATTATTGGAATGATAGTCATAAGAAAGATTTCCCTTGAAGAGCATTGGTGGACCAAGAGGTGATACACTTACCTTTTGATAAGAAATCCCAAACTGATACTGCAAATTCAAAGATCAAAATATGTTTTAGAAGACCACAACATTATGGCCAGAATTAAAACTGAGTCTGTCTCTATGCTAACACCAACAGCCAAGACCTAAGAAGATATTTGTCTTATTTGGACTTTCTTGTTATGCAAAATATAATATGAATCATACAGCATAAAACATTATATACTTTTGAAAGTATGCTTTATCCAATGAAGCATGTGTATGTACAGTACATGTCAGTGAGCGTATCTGTGTGACACTGAGGTATTTTTAAAAGCCCCCTAGGCTTCTGAGATCTAAGGCTCTATGAATCGTGAAAAGGGAAAAATCAATCTTTAATGTTACAAAGAGTGTGTACATTGTTTTCTGTGAAATCATTCACAGTGCCCCAGTGACCCAGTGTGTTAAAAAGAATCCCTCTTACTTCAGTACCGCACCCTGTGCAATACTGTAGGCATTGGCACAGCTGTTTCAGGCAGCAGAGAGAATTTTGCTGCTGTGCAGAATGAGGAAGTGTGCATTGGGGGACAGAGGATTTAGCATGGACATGACAGTGCTAGGGCTGCACTGTGGCGCAGTAGCTAGACTTGCTGTCTCACGGCGCCGGAGCTCTGAATTCAATGCCTGGGGTTCTATCTGAGTGAAATTAGTAGGTTCTCCCCGTGTTCGTGTGAGTTTCCATCAGGTGTTCTGGTTTCTTCCTACAGTCCAAAGACATACTGGTTGGTTAATTGGTATCCTATCCAGGACGTGTCCTGCCTTTTGCCTGATACTTTCTGGGATATGCTCTGGTTCCCCTGCGACTGGATAAAGCAGTTAGAAAATGGATTGATGACAGTGCTAAAGAGGACTCCGAAATATATTAGACACAAGTAAAGCAAATGATACAGTTATAACAGGTTTTTCCTTGGAAGGAAGGTAAAAAAATGAAACAGCTGAAATACATTATCCCTCAAGTATTTACAAGAATAAAGAAACGATAACATATATTAATATATAAGAATTAATAACTTACTTTATGTTATATTAGTTTTCGCTTTTGACGTACTCTGGCATATTATACAATTAATATACAAGATGTTATTTCTTGTACTTGTAATACAGTAACTGTCATACTGTAATTAAGATACAAAGGAGGATTCATCTGTTTCCATGTTTAACTTCTAGTATTGTGTGCAATAAGTCTCACAACTGTTTTTTAAGTTGTAAATGATCACAGTTTAACACTGCAGTAGTGATCA
The DNA here is from genome assembly GCF_040954835.1 of Lepisosteus oculatus. Lineage (NCBI taxonomy): Eukaryota > Metazoa > Chordata > Actinopteri > Semionotiformes > Lepisosteidae > Lepisosteus > Lepisosteus oculatus. The sequence continues at coordinate 12,205,562 of NC_090712.1, forward strand.
ACACTGCATGATCATGACAATCCCTTAAAATGAGGAAGAAGTCTATCCAGATCTCATGTTAAATTAGTCAATTGAAATATCTTGGAAGACAGCCTACACCTAAACTATGGTGTAAATACAGTATGTGTAAATTGTCATGAAATTAATTAACTCTAAAGTAAATGCAATATAAATGGAGGTGCAGAAAGAGCACCAAGAGGCGATGAAATAGTAAATCCCCTGCTCGTGCAGTTATGTATCTTGAATTATGAGAGCAAAGAGCTAATCCCAGGAGATAGGATACTGCAATCAGTAATCAACACGTTTCTCTCCAGTACAAGGACAATACAGTTAGTAGTTCAAATTAAATAAGGTGGCAGGTCCCAGTATACCTAAACCACCACCAAATAAGTTCAGACATCAGTCACAGCAACCTAAATAAGCACCCAAAAACACAAGAAAAAGAGAGATGGCGAGATATGGAACACTATTAGTTTGCTAGTAACATTGTCAATTGAGCAGACAGGCTCTCACCAATGGCAGGCGAAAACCCAATGGTTTATGATCATGTTGGGACAAATTGGCAGCACACTGCATTTAATTAAAATATTTGGAGACTTTGGAAGCTATCTGAATCTGACCAAATCAGTGCTTTTCTCTGGGATTATGTGTTTGCCATGCAAATATTGTAACAAAATCAAAAACTGATCTATGTACACAGTGCATGAGTGAAAGTATGGTGTGCTGAAGAAGGATTATTTTTCTTGCTGACTAGAATCCTTCAGTCCTTCAACAAGATTATATGTACAGATGGGCTGGGGGAGAGGAAGAATGCAGATTGAGTGTCATTACACTTGTAAAAAGAAGGGCTACAAAGCATTCTTATTGCATGAAATGGACCTATTACTTACAGTAAGTAGTAAAGCCTCCGCTACTGGTGGAATAGTTATGATTTCATGCCCCTCAATGAAACAGCAGCATCTTCACTTCCCAGGTCCAGTGATATCTTCCCAGCTTCTCTACAAGAATCAGTCATGACTCCATTCTACCACCTCCACCCCAGACTGACAACGACTTTGTTATACCACTATTTCATTGTAATATGACTCCCTTTGATTCTATTTCAAAACAAAAATACTAGCCAAGTGAGGAAAAATCTTTAAAAAAACAGGTAAAGTAAAGCATCCAGATACATTCCTGACCTTAAACAAATGTCCTAAGGGCCGGAAAACTAAGACTTTTTTTATCTTGAACAGAAAGGATTACAAAAATACCTCAGATTCAAGTACTAAAAATCTGAAAAAACATTGCTATTGAATCTACAGAATTCTTCAAAATCAACAGTGAAGCGTGATCCCGAGGACACATATTTAAAGTGCTTAAAGAACAGAAGGAACTCTTACTCAGTGGTGTTGACGCTGATACCCCAACCTTCTCATTTCTAACCTCTAAATTGTTTTTACGTGTAAGATTTTTCTGAATAGCTAATAACTTCAGTTCTGATTTTCTAGATACAACTGCAGATGGTCCAGAAACTTAACCTGCTTGTCAAAAGCATTCTTATCGAAAGAAATTAACACCAGATGCATGTGGTGCTCTGTCTGTTACGCTGATCTCCCACCGGGCGTTGGTGTTCGTGCCACCACTTCTCTTGCCAAAGTTCAGATGAATTTTTTTTGTTGCAATTCTTGGGGGAAAAAAGCTCTATTGTTATTAAAGAAAATGTATTTTTTTCATCCCTGATCCTCACCAAAATGAGTGGACTCAAAACAGATGGATGGATAGATTAATTCCTTAATGCCATAGGTTTTTAAAATACAGTGAAGTTTGATCATTTCTTTGCCCCATGTCTTTAATGAATTAGAGACAAATGAATGTATTCCTTTCAGTAGTTAACAAACACCGTTTAGTTAGGACTTGTTTACTTATCTTAAAATGTGCCCTTTGCCAAGGCATCACATTTCTTATATATTATTCAATGTATTAATAATATAGAGTTAAAAAATCCACATATACTTGATATACTGTATTTGATCTCACCTTTATCAAAAAAACACATAATTGTTACATACTGTATAATAATGTTCACTCAGGCCATAAAAAAATTATAAACTGTATATCATTATACAGTATTACTATATCTGTTTGGGAGACATCAATGTCCCAATATGCAGGAAGTTCCTGATGGAACATTCATTTCAGCAAAGGAATATATAATTACATATAGACTGAATCTATGAGAGATATTATTCACGTTATTGATGTTATGTACTACAGTATATTACAGTAACAGAAACTATCTGAGGGACAGAGGGTATACAGTATGTGAGAACTCACTTTTCTTCACTATTTCAACGTAATCCTGAAATGTCTAATGATCAATAATATTCTCTGCACTCATTGTTAATTCTTTTAGTTCAGGAATGAAAATAAGCAGAATTGATTTCAATAGAAAAAGCAGAAAAATCCCCTAGTGTAGGTTCTTTTTAATACTACAAAATCAAATGGATTGAATGACATTTTACAAAGTTTTAATGAGAATGAAATACAAGGTTTCATAATTGATTTGCTTTAAACCATTTTAAATGCAACTTTTGCATTTTAGATGTCAAGACAGAGCTTGGTATGGCATGCTGAGCAATCGGATTCAGGTATTTTCACCAGTCTTTCAAACATAATTATAAGAAGAGCAAATTAATAACAGCCATAGTTTCATCCAAAAAAATAAATATACATTCTTTAGATTCTTTTTTTAATAATTTCTTGCCCCTGAAGCAATGCTAAGGATATGCTGAACTTCAGAACATTTGATCTTTCACAAAAGACATTTATCTGTAGCTTGAGACTTGAGCTTTGTTCTTGATGAGGTTGTTTACAGCCAGGGTGACCAATAGTGTCCTGAAGATCCGCAGTTTATCACATTTTCAGTAAATCAGCTCTTATACTGTAAGTCACCCTTAAATTATGAATTTGTAAACATTTGGAATATGTATGAATTATAATTAAAAGTTAAATAGCAATTAAGTCAGGAATGGCCATCTTTGGTCCTTGACAGATAAAATTTGCTAGTTTTTCATTTCACGAGGAATGACAACACCCCAAAATCAAAGCGTTGCAATCTATTGTGGAGTGAATATTTGGCTTAACCCTCTTGGCTGAGGGCCAACCTCCTGGCCATAGGATGAGGAGAGGACCCCCACGCAGGGTAACCAAGGGGCAGCTGCAGAGGTGAAGGTGGGGTGGAGGTGGGATGCAAAAGTCGCATTCGAGGGAGATATCGCATTTGGTATTTATAGCATTCGGTGAAGAAAGGACGAAGGGAGTGATTGCTAATCACTGACGGCTGGGGATGATTGAGCGTGGTTGTTGTCATCCCTCCCGAACTTTAGTTAAATAAACTCCATTTACAAAAACTCAAAACTACTTAAAAGAGCAAATCACTTTCTTCAGTAGTGAAAACCAAACTGTTACAATCATTAAGAATTTCGAGATTTATGAGGGACATCTAAACCCTTTTGGCTTGTGGCTCTCCAGGACCACCACTGGCCTTTGTGTCTTGATCTATTAATCTGGTAAGAATGTGCTGAAAACTATTTACTGTCGGGTCCACTGTGCCTGAACTGGTTGGGAGACATCAATCTCCCAATATGCAGGAACTTCCTGATGGAGTCCAGAGGAAGACCTTTGACTTTTGTTTTCATTCTGAATGCACTTTAATATTTACCATAGTTCAGGTTTATGCTCAGCACAGACTTTCTGCTTTTGAAACATTTTTTAGCCCTTCTGAGTTAAAAAGGAACTTCAATTAATCAAAGTCTGAAGCAACCAAGATGATAGTTTATTATTTTATAACTTGCTAATTTATCTATGTTTTCAATGATGTTATAAAGTAAATAACCATGTATAGTCAAAATAAGAAAAATGAAGATAGGACAGAAGCTACACTCATCTTGCATTTCATTTGGGTTCTAAATGGAAGGCATAAGGTAAAAAAAATAGACAGGGATTGCGGGAACATGAACCATAAAGCTGCATTAGGTTTTCCTCAGGACCTCTGGAATACATTCCACTTTAGAAGGTACTCACAATCCAGGTTAATCCAGTTCATCTCCAATGTTGTCCTTTTTTATAAGTGATTTTATGTTTTACAGTATGTTCTTAAGAGATGTACGGTAGAATTCTTAGCATCGTTATGTTATGGGATCTAAATTATTACAAATACTCCTATTGTAGCCATCTTTCACCATCATAAATTATGTTAATTTCTGAAAACTACACATTTCCAGATAGTGAACACCTGTTTCATTTTATAGGATTCAAAAGTCTCAATAGATCACAAATTTCTAACTGTTTCATGTCAAGTAAAAAACAGGAAAGACTGGTTATTGGAATTCCATAGCAATAACTGTTTATTTTTGTGACCAAAGGCAACATACTGTATATTCAACAGCATGAAGCCTGAATCATAAATAATCCACAGTGAAGTAAAACACTGAGGATTAATTGACTTTTGCATGTCAGAAGCCCTGAAGGATACATTTGTTAACTAGCTAATGGAAATAATGACTGTTGCAGATCATCCATTTACATTTAAGAAATCACCATTGCAGGGGATAGTATGTGATTTCAGTCAAATCTGATTAGAACATTTGTCATTCTGTCACTGTTAATAGGAATAAACAACATGGGAGTTGATAGTAACATAGTTCCTGCTGCATTTTAAGGACAAAGGCTTCTGTATTGGATTATCAGGATCTTAAATCCCTTAGAGTAGCACTATTTCTTCTATTCTGTGTACTGTAGTTAATAGTGAAAAAAGGAAAGTGTTTTGGATTGATCAATATTAAAGAATTAACTGACTGAAAAGTTTACATTTACCTGATACTGTATTATTTAACAGGGGGAGTAAAGGCTATAGCTGAAAAAGCAGTAAATGGCTCCTTTGTAAAATTCCCAATTCTTTAACCTAAAAGCGTGGATACTTAATTTAATTCCAAAAGGAAAATATTTCACAAATAGCTAGTTCCTGAAACATTTTTGTTGATCTAGGATATGCTTTGTTTTTTAAAAGTTTAATGGCAATCAGTATTTAACACTCAGTGCTTACTGATGAACAATTTAGGAAAATCTGATGTAAATTAATTGAATCATTGTTCCACGACAGCAATTTTCTCACAGCTAAACTGTTCAGTTATTTTCCTATCAGATATTTTCCTTAGCACAGGTGCTGTACCTTTCCCATTGTCAAAAAAATAGTGCTGCCTGAAGTAGTCTGTCCTCTCAGATGACATTTGTATTATAGATCCAGAAAATAGCAGTGTATTTGCATGTTTACTGTTCAAGCTTTTTATTATAGACTAGTAAGCTTAACTGACGTATTGTTGAATTTGATTCTTTATTTTTGTTTTTGTATGCAGGCTCAAAAAACCTGAAAGGGCACTTGGTAACACTGGCTATATACAGTATATTGATTCAGTGCTTTCAGGTGTTGTATGACGTCTGTTATTTGACAGCAGCCTTGAAATGGACTGAGTACTAAACAGGGTTTATTGTCTCTTTATTAAATCGGCATGCTTGTCAATAAGCACTAAGGAATAACAGATGCTTGCTTTCTTATATACAGTATATAGAAATGGAATACTGTGTGACACAATGCACCTTAATACACAATTAAAGAGGGCATAGATTCTAAAAACAGCTACGTCAACATTAGGTTTTTTATGCAGTTACCATTAAAATTGTAAAGGCCTTTCACCATGAAATGCTGTTTTAATAGTTGCTTTCATATGCACTTTGCACCCTAAGAGCAATCATGGTTTTAATGTAGGCTCTGGATAGTTTTGAGCTAAATAGACCGTATGAGTTTAATAATGCAGCATGCACTTGCTTAGGATGAATACATGCTGAGAAAATAGAGGACCTGTAGTAGTTCCATAACACTTTCACTTTTAAAATACAAGAATTCTACTGTACTCATAAGACATAACAGAAATTAACACAGAGAAGCTAATGTGAAAATCTAAAATCATTCGGTTTCCATTCAGCAGAGCCTAAAGCTAAAATAAAGCCTTTAGCTTTCTCTTACTCATTCATTTCTGACAAGTTGAGTCCACGTGATTAGAACCTTAAAGTGTGAAATTGCCAACAGGTATACTTGCCCTTGGTAAGCCAGTTTATTTTTAATCTTATTTTGTGCCAAAAAAGCCTTTGATGGAGAGCAGGTAAGATTAGAGCAACTAAACTCTATAGTAATGTATTTAATGACATTTATCATTTTAGTGATTTAAAATAAGCCTTTTAATCCCTCTGACAGTGTGTGGCAGAGTTATGGAGGCACTGATTCCAGGGAAAGCGAAGAGAAACATATGCAAAAAGTGTTCTATGACATGAAACAGCATATTTCTGATTGTAGGTTTTTTATGGTCTCTGTAATTGGTAACATCTCAGTCATTAGCATTGATCTGCATGGCACAGAAAGTGGTTCTTGCCATAAATGGCATTGAAATGGGCCAAGTCACTTGGTGCCTTGAATATCATGAAATTCCTCTCAGAAGACAGCGTGTGAAATTATTTTTTTTACTATCGCTTAATAGTGGTCAAGGGTGAGGAACTCATAAAGGGCAATGTCTTGGGGAAAGCAGGAAACTGTATTTATGTATTTGAGTTTAGAGATGTGTCCCACCTTTGATTATAAGATAGGTATAATACAGCATATCAGTCCCACAAGTGATGAAAAATCTTGTTTAAATTCATTTGCTTTTGATGCAATGTGTAAAGGTAATGAAAATATAAATTTAGAATTATGAAAGTATTAGGCTACCATACGGAATCCCAAACTACAGTACATGATATTTCCTAAGTCTCTAAAGGAACATCAGGTTAGTGAGCAAGTGAAATTGTCCTTAAGATTGTCATCTTTAATCAAAAGAATTGGCTTATACAGCAAGTAATGGGAACTGCAAACATTTTGGGTTTATAATGAATTGGCAATGGTACAGTAAGTACATTTCAGACCACAATGAAACTACAGTTCCAAGTGCACGGTAACATGTACAACCGACACTTCACATCACAAAAGAGACAAAGTTTCGATGTGTGCATAGGGTCATATTGTAGTCATTGGCTGCAAATCAGAATGAGTCAACAAAAAGTCCGGTGATGATCTGAGAAATTGGGACTGCAGTCGCCCTTTTAGGACTTCTATCTAATTTAGTTGTAATGTAATTTTTATAATTATTTGTGGCGCAGTGGCGCAGTAGTTAACATGGCTGTCTTATAGGGGCACGCTGGGGCCCTGGGCTCAATTCTGGGGGTGTTAGCTGTGTGGAGTTTGTATATTCTCCCCATGCTTGTGTGGTTGGTCTTGGTTGCTTCTGTTGCCTCCTAGAGTCCACAAACATACAGGTAGGTTAATTGTTACTGGGAAAATTGGCTGTAGGTGGCAGCATGTATGTGTCTTCCCTGTAACTGATTTGAGTACCCTGCCTTGACAGGTTCCAGCTATTACTGTATGTCCCTAAACTGGAGGAAAGCAGTTAGAAAATGGATGGTTGATAATCATTTTCAATTTAATTATTTTTAAATAATAATCGTTTTGTACCCATGCATTGCCCTATTTGTGTATCATAATGATCTTGCAGGCACAGTAAAAGTTGCAGTGGACTGTATATTACCCCAGTCATAGTTAGGTAGCAACAAGAACTAGCTAACAAGACTAAGATTCACAAAGTCTGAGTCTCAAGGAGATAGCACCTTTATTGCTGGAGCTTCTCAATTCTTAGTATTTACTGTATTTACAACTGATCATCTTATAGTGTTCTCTTCATTCCTGCTGTCCATGTATATTCATTTTACATTTTTCTTATTGTGCTTTAAAAAATGCAATAGTTCAATATATGCCATATTTTTTGATTGATTGAAGCTAAATTGTAAAAATTCAAGATACTGTATGGTGCATTAAACTGCTGTAAATTGACCACCTAAATGTTTACACCCAAAGCTTTACTATTCTTTACTTAGCCCTGAAATGTTTTAAACAACAGAAGAATGTTTGGGTTATAATTTTAAATGACATCTTTCTTTGTTTTCTTTTTTCTCTCTACTCCATACTTATGCAATGTTGATCAGCATGTGTTCAGCAAATTTAAAAATAGAGTAAAAAAACAGTGATAGCTTTCTCTCCTGGAGACTAACAAACGGGAATTCAGCCTAGAACATTTACAGTTTCTTTTACGATTAAATTGATTTGAACTCCGGGGAAGTCTTGGTATGTTGACTGGGTGGATTAGTTTCAGGCTCCTACTGGAAGACCACCAGCATTCATTGAACTCTCTGACTTGACCCACTGGCCTTTCAGCACCAATAGTCAATACACTACTGCACCACTTTGTTAAGCTATGAGCAGGGTTCTCGTGAGCAGGTTTTCTTGATAAAGTAATGTATGAAGAGAAGATCAGTGTCATAAAATCTAATGACAGGTTGAAAAGGTAAATCCTTGGAGTCTAATAGATTTTAATTTTCTTTGCTTTAGAAACAGAATCTCCCAACAAATCTCCTCTTCCACCGGGCCTTTTATTCCCTGTCTGTGTTCCCACATGCAGAGCCTGTTCATTCTCCACCCCTGCCTCTTTAATGATGGAATGTGCTATCCACAGAAATGAGCACTGTTCAGTTGCACTGTATTGTACTAATATTCTTAAGTTAAAATGTACTAATTGCACTTATTCACTGTTAATTCTTTATAAGTCTATTTTATAGTTTAATAAAAAACTTTTAATACATTTTTAAAATTTACTGACATACATCAACGCGTAAAGTATATTAGAGCCTTGTCAGTAATTACATTCTGGTACAATTATGGAGCAAACACATACTGTACAAACAGTATATAAACCTTTGGAGTCAGAATGCACAAAAATGCTAGATCAATAATTTTATCACCTTTAGATCTTTCCAGCAATGGCTTGCTTCAGGAATAGTTTTTGGTAAAAGGCATTTCATATTTCCAGCTGATCATTGAGAATGCAAAAAAAAAAGAAATTGGTTAATTATATGATTGAGTGCCTAATGTGAAATGTGATACAAATCAAATGCACATTGAAACCCTGAGGAAACAAATCTATCTGTTCATTCACTTAAGCATGTGATTTTCCTATAGATTTCAGAAAGCAGCCAAATATTTCATTCTTTTGTCTGCTCACAAAAAATATGCCCTTAAACTGTCAAACAAATAAGTTATTGTTACTGGTTGTGGATTGTTTGACCAATCTGGTATCAACTGGTGATTCTAAAGGACATTGTTTGATACAAAATGATATTCTCCTCTTTAAGTAGCACAAACTGCCAGTTTTTTTTTTTAGAATTTAAATTTGGTGATTTATTTATGTGGAGCAGCTGTACGTCCGCCCATCCATTTTTTAACCGCTTTATCCAATAAGTTAGTTGTGGAGGATCTGGAGCCTAAACAGACAAGACGTGGGTGCAAGGCAGGATACAGCACGAACAGGACACCGGTCCATCACAGGGTACACACAGAAACACATAGAGACACATGCTATACAGTCATACCAGGACTAATTTCCCCTGAAGGCTATACACTTATAGCCAATAGCTCTTTGAACCATGTAAGGAAACCCATGCAAACACAGAGAAAACATACAGACTGCAACAGCAGCATACAGTAAATAACCTTCTAACATTTATGGAATGCAGCAGAAAAATACACAATATTACACAATCAAAAGGCAATAATTATCAAACAATAGGGAATGTGAATCTTGATTCCTCTCCTTTTTATTCAGTACTGTTATTATTTTTTAAGGTATGTTTTGTTTCCACAATGTGTTATAGATTTGTGTAACAACCTTTCAAAGGTAAGCGATTCATCCAAATGTTTTTCACATTTTCTTTTTTGGGGGAAAATCCATAAATGTATAAATAATGAAACATTTATATAATAAGTAGAATTACCCTTCAGAAAGAAACATCAGTTTTATCCAAGGTGTTTTACTTCTAAGGTCAAGAAAATCAATAGACAGAGGAAAAGGAAAACACAGGACCGGAAATAAACCAGTAGGCTTTCCTGGCCTAAGTACCTAATATTCCACTTATACTTTGTGTACTATTTAAATTACATTTCTATGCATTTTGCATTTACTTTCATGTAGAAGATGATTTCTAGATGATCTACAATGACAAATAATCACATCCAGTTATGATGCAAAGGTTGCAAGCAACAGTAGCATAAAATAATAGAAAAAGCATAAAACTGTAAAGTACAGTGTTAATTAAGTGCTAGGATGTTGTACAGTACTAATACATTTCAACTGTGCTTGACAGGCAGGAAGTACTGTAGTAACATAGCACAGTCAGTAAGAGAGGGTTAGTCATGACTTCTGGGTTAAGGTATACAGTATGTTGAAGAAATGTTTTGAGTTTCTTCCAGAAAATGGCAAGCGAGTTTGTGGTTCAAACTATGGCCAGTAGTTTATTTCACTATTGGAGGGGCTTTGCAGTTGGCCTTGGACTTGTGCTGCCTCAGTTGCATTGCCAATCAGCATGAGAACCCAGATTTCAGTTCCCTAATTGGGACGCTGTGGTCTGGAAATGGCAACACAGTCCCCTCTGAAACTCTGTAGGCTAGCACTAAGGTTTAGAATTGATGTGGTCTGGTCTTGAAACCAATTCAAAGAAATGAAAAGTGGGGGAAATAGATTGTTTCAGGAAGTTGCAAACTAAGTGGACTGCAATGTTCTGTATGAGCTGGAGTGGTCTAATTGTCCATGCACAGACTCAAGCTACTGTAGAAAGGAGTTGCAGTAGTCCAGAGAGATAACTAGTGATGGGAAAAATAGTTAATAGAGTTAAGTATGGGCAGATCTTCATCTACTATGTACAGGAAAAATCAGCAAGACAAAATCACAGATGAGATTTAGCATCTGAGTGTAAAGATGATGTCAATGGCGATGATGAGCATCTTGGCAGTCTTGGTAGAGACTGTGCCCAGGATTATAAAAAATTCTTGATTAAGTGAATGCCCTGCCCAGACATTAATTAGCTCAGTCTTAGAGAGGTTGCACTGGAGATGATAGTCGGTCATCTAGGAAGAGATGTGTGCTAGGCTTGCTGTGATGCTGGAGGATTCCTGTGTGGCATAGGGTGGAAAAGACAATAGAACTGTGTATCATATGCATAGTGATATTGGGACACAGTCACGATATCAAGTCATGGTAGGTGACAATGGGGCCACGCAGGCTAGTATACAAAGAAGAGGATGGGGTCCAGCCCTGCAGGTCCACTCTTAATAAGTTTTGTAAATTACAAACTGTACCTCTCCATGACACCAGGTAGGAGCTCCCCAAGAGGAAAGATGTGCACCTATTCAGTGCAGTGCCAATAATGCAGACCGACAAGACTGTTGAGGAGAAACTGATGGCTCACAGAATCAAAAGCTCTGGAGAGACTGAGAATGGGCTATACAATCTGGGGGTAATACAGTATGTCATTCAAAATTTGTTTTTATGTGACATATTCTCTGTGTAATAGTTTGAGAGGATATTTACTGACATGAGGGCAAAATACTGCTGACAAGCAGAAAACTAAATATTGGAAAATAAAACTTTTTAGACAACCATGAAGTAGATAGGATTGTGATGTACAAAATTAATAGTCTTTATACCTTTAATGATATGAAGAAAATCAAAGAAAATGTAAAGCTGAACAGAGACAAATACTGTAATATACTTTAAAATGATTGAGGTTTTAAAAATCTTGTAAGAGCTGGATACATCAACCCCACACACTACTTCACAGGAAGGCATGGGCCAGAGGAATGATCTATAAATTTTCCAAAAATAGGATGTTGTTGTTGTTAAGCTAGAGTGGTTTGTATATGAAACAAGTCTCCAAGACATATTGCATCTGTCTACTCCTTTTGGTTTTTCAAAAACTGGCTTTTGAGACTTTGGAGTAGGTAGAGTAGAAAGGAGATGTTTCATTCACAGCTTGAAGCTTTATATCTTTATATACTGTATCTGCTTTATCATATATCAGCTTTATATCTGTATCATGTTCCTTGTTTCTTGGACTTTCTCCAAATTTTATAGCATCGGGTTATCTTGTGTATACTGTACATAGCCTTATTTAGATATTATTGCAAATTCAGTTGTTTTAACAATAATGCTATTTGGTTCTCAAAGTCTTTTTCAATGCAACATAAAGTTGTAAAAGATCAGCAGCTAAAATGTTGAAAAAGCGGTTTCTGTATTATAATCTATGTTGCAGCGCCTGCAGAACTTCAAGAGTGGTGGTTATGGAAAGGATGACCTGTAAGTCACGATGCAAGAAATGAGGGAAAAAAAACTGTCCCCACAATCAAAATGTAATCAATGTGAGCAAAATGTCTAATTTTACCACTCTAATAACTGAACGTTTGTGCACAATCCTACAACAGGAAAGATGAAGATAAGCGCGTTTTACGGAGCCTCAGCAGGTGTCGATCCTTAAGAGTAAAAATAAACACCTTGGAGTGTGCGTAGTCTTGCATTCCCGCAATCGCAAATGCCCGAGGAAATCAACAATAATATCATGATGATAAAGGAATTTCCATACATGCAGATATGGTTGCCGGCTGCCCAATCGATTTTTTAATTTTTAAATAAGAAATAAAAAGAAGATACAATGATGTGTTCCTGCATGATAATAAAAATAGGTTTAAATAGTTAACAACCACTTATGCGCGAAAAACGGGCTAATTGTTCTTCCTCCTGATCAGCTCAGAATGCTATACTCTGTAAGTATTTACTTCTTCATTAAACGTTTAAAATACTTGAATTTCATAAAGACAACACGCGCTCCGTACAGAAAAAATCAGATTCTCTTCTCTTCCTGTTATGTAGGACAGATCAGCAGGTCTTTTTTTCCCAATCAGAGGCTCTGCAAATTGCGTGCCGCCCACTGCGCTCCGTCAGAGAGGGAGGAGGCGCGGAGCTCGGTCTCACATCTGACATAGTGGCCATTCTAGAGAGCCGGGTGCGAAGAGCACCGGCTGCGTCCGCATTCATAACTTAGTGTTTAAAATGAAACAACGTGAATCATTTTCTGTGACTTCTAAGTCCCTTAATTATCATCAAGCACAGCCTTCTCACCACTTAGATTATTTTTTCATACCATCGTTAGACAAAGCAGGAACTTATTGTACTTTCTAATGACATTGCACGTGGAAAGTTCAGTATTCCACAATGTATAGAGCTGAGTGCGTCTGCATTCATTTAGTAAAAAGTAAAAGAAAACGCACTATGGCAAACGAGTGTGAGGACTTAAATTATCACTATAACCTTTCACTCTTGTCCTATAGATCCGGCTCAGTTTTAATGCTGACGTGCGATGCTTTCTTTTCTCGATGCTTTCTGAATTTCTTTTTTTTTTATTTAGAAGGGCTGAAATTTTGTGGGAATAGCGATGATGAGGTGTAATTCACATGAATATGTATTTAACGGCGCTGCTAAAAAAGGTGCTGCAGCGCTCTGCCCCTCCCCTCTCAAACAGACAGCACAAGCAGACACGTGATCCGCTGTCTCTGCCTTCTGACACAGTCGCTGGCAGCGCACAGTAGGGAGACAGATTGCACCTTTTCTCCCTCACAAATAAAGGATTTTTCTAGTTCCCTTCTCCAATGTGTCCACTTTTTCAGAGGCTGGAGGGAGAGTATTACAGGTAAAGGATATATAACCTTGATTTTTGGGGACTGTCGAAGATTTTTTTTAAATGATTTTTATTTTTACAGTGATGCAGTGATTCTAGAGCAAAATGCATGAGGAGGGCTTCACGGAACATCTTTAGTAAGGGTAGATGGGACGAAGATCATGAAATGGTGATTTCTAGAGGTAATAAAAGTTTAAGGTTGGATGCATTTTATTTCTTCCAAGAATATAAAGTCTTGCTTTATATGGCATCTACTGATCTATAATAGCGGGCAATGTATGGTACGGGAGGAATTTGGCTGTAGAGTTTTTCCTTTTTTTTATTCTTGTGCAGGTAAGGTAGTGCCTGTTGTCGGTATTAGATGTATAAACTAGATTAGAAATTGGCTAGTTCAACAGCATTTATAACAAAAGAGATGCTCAGATTTTAAATGTTCATCGTGATTATCTTCAGCCTATTCCTCTTAAAGCTACTTATTCCGTTACTTCTCTGTATTTTTGGATTGAGCCCGTTTATCAAACACCAAGGCAAGACATGCATGTTCCAATGCACATTTATTCTTTCACTGAATTGGAAAAAAGGCAGTTCATTACAGATGCGTTTGACTTGCCTTGTTTATGGACGTAATGAAATTCTATATATCAATTTTAGAAGATTTTTTTTTTGTCGAAATCTTAAATTCCTTGGCTATGACTTATGAACCTCCCTTCGTTACTTCGCCGTCTCTGGAAAGCCTGAATGTGTATATGTGTATTCCCCTATGGATTGTTAATGCCATTTGTCGTGTCGGGGAATGAGAATATATTGTTAGTTTTCAGAGTGGAAAATATTTTAGATGTTAAAGAAAACACTTGCGTTCCCATCTACTTTTTTTCCCTCCTTTATTTTGTAATGGCTGTGGTTTGTCTGGGATATCACGAAAAATAATATTTTTATTATTTACAGTTTTAATGTTTATCGCCATGAGGACAACGATTGTATTTGGAGGTTTTAAGGATACTACGGCAACGTAAAAACGGATAGAAGTGACAGCACTAACGGTGATTCACTCCCAAAATATCGACATTTCCTTTGCGTGTCTTAATATGCAATAACCTACAGGCTTAATGTAGTTTATGTATTTATATCATATAAGAGACCGTGCGCCTTAATGCGAAGCTGTATACAATTGAATGGAAGTATAGCTTTAACTGCAGACCCCCCTTGCTGTGTGGTATTTACGTGACACCTGTAGGGATCGCCCTGTTCTGGAAGAGAAAGGTTTTCATGTCCCTTGGTGGAAACAGCACAATGCGGTGCAATAAATTACTGATAATATTGTTCTCATAGGAGAGTATTAACTGGGGACGAGGTTTCAGCGTACCCTCGGTAAATTGCGTCAAAAACTGTCATGCAGTGACTTGTTTGGATTGCATAATGAAAACCCAAGGTGGGGTGATAGCGATGGGGAAGACGGTTTTCTCCCCCGTTGTTTTCTTTTTGCAGTTAATAACTAGAGCTGAAAATTGCATTTCAAACTTAAAATGTCAGTTGAACAAGCTGCCATGTTTATAATTGGTTTAGTATACACCAGTTACTCCTGAGGAAGGAAATAAACAAGTACAACATTTAAACTTAATAAACAGCTGCCTTGAATCGATGTTTTTTTTATTTTGTATCTATATATAAAGCTAGTCGAAGACAAACAATATCACGACTCTCCTTTTGTCTTTTTTCCTTTTTAATTAGCACCTAAGTTTTGAGAAAAGCTATTAAAGGCACTGACTTGTCAGTCTAGCTAAACACAATTGTCTTCTAACCACCCCAGAAAATACAGTCACTAGATTCTATCTGTATCATATTGGTAAATCCACTGTACCTGTAAAAGAGAACAGCACGTCTTGTGCTTTTCAAACATTTCAATATTACCATGTTTGTATTGGCAACAAAATTACTAAATAAAAAATAGGAGGGTCTGTTTGTGAGGTTAAAAGCAATAGGAAGGAAAGAAGAAAAACATCTTCCTGATATCACTGCATCCATTTAGTCCTTACAGAATAATAAACATAAACTTTTGCTTTTTGATTTTTCTGAATCATTTTAACAGGTTTGATTATTTAAAATCAATTCCTTGCCAAAGTAAACAAAGTTACATATTAAAAGGGGGGAATTGTACCTGCTCCTTATACAGTATGTCTGTGCATCTCTCTTATCTGTATATATGTAGTGTGTGCTGTCTTTATAAAGTATAACAGATAATTAACATACAATTCAGTTGCATAATTCAAAAAATGGGTTAAATCATTATCGTTTTTCATTCTTTGCAGATTGCTGGTCATTATGTTCAAACTATTGTAAACGCTGGGATCAGAGTTTGGCCTTGAAAAGCAGAGGGGCTGTCAGGCTTTGCATGTCAATAGCTACTGAGCTATTTGACAGTTTATGTTTTTCAGCACCACTGGGAAGGAGGCAGCCTGAGAAGCCATAAGCAATGACTCATGTCGTCTGCTTCAGCATGATAGCGTGAATCTGATGATCAGAGCTGGGTATCTGTCACAGGGTTCAGTGTTTGCATTTTAATTGGTTCATTGAAAAAAAACACAACAAGTGAACCAGGATAGCAAGAAAGAACTGATGGATATCAACAACAACTGAGCCAGTTTTTAAGAAACCTGGATTATACAAAAAGAGTAAACAGAAAGAAAAAAATAG
The DNA here is from genome assembly GCF_040954835.1 of Lepisosteus oculatus. Classification (NCBI taxonomy): domain Eukaryota; kingdom Metazoa; phylum Chordata; class Actinopteri; order Semionotiformes; family Lepisosteidae; genus Lepisosteus; species Lepisosteus oculatus. The sequence continues at coordinate 12,221,933 of NC_090712.1, forward strand.
AATAACATTTTTGTTTATTTTGGCAGAGGACTTCAGTTCCGGCGTGTTGGGTGATATGGTCTAATACTGTCTCTTGCCCTATTGACAAGTCAACAGTACATTGCAGGTATGCAAATGAAGACTTTAAATCAGAAGTTTCATGATACATCCATCCAAATAAATTATTTTTTTTAGTGAGCCCTCCCCAGGAAATACAGTGCTACAGCTGCTTCCTGATTCTATAGTCTCAGCACAGAACAGATCTTCCATCTGAATATTTTTTCAGACTACATTTTTGCCAATATGGTGCTTGCAATGAGGCACGGCGCTCATTTAATCTGGGTGAGCCTGCTGGTGTGTTGCTTGGTTGACCTTGGTACCAGCATGGAGTTCACTGGAGCAGAAGGACAGTGGGCTAGGTTTCCGATGTGGAATGCATGTTGTGAGAGTGAAATGAGCTTTAACATGAAAACCAAGAGCTCCCATGGACTCTTGGTGTACTTTGACGACGAAGGATTCTGCGACTTCTTGGAGCTCCTGATCCACAATGGGAAATTAAGCCTTCGATTTTCAATCTTCTGTGCGGAGCCAGCCACCGTGCTGTCGGACACAGCAGTCAATGACAGCAACTGGCACTCCGTGACAATAAAGAGGAACTTCAAAAACACCACCCTCATAGTGGACAAAGAAGTCAAATGGATTGAGGTGAAATCAAAAAGACGGGATATGACTGTCTTTAGCAATTTGTTCTTGGGGGGGATTCCACCGGAATTGCGATCTGTGGCACTACGGCTAACATCCGCCTCTGTAAAGGATCAAGTTCCTTTCAAGGGATGGATAACTGATCTTAAAGTCAACAGCTCAGAACCTGTACTCAGCGGCAGTGAAGGAGTCAAAACTGATCTTTGTGGTAAAGACTTGTGTCTGAATGGAGGAGTCTGCAATGTGATTGACAACGAAGCTATATGTGACTGCTCGCAGACTGGCTACCAAGGAAAGGACTGCAGTGAAGGTAAGATGTTTGGATTGGTTTCCTAATCAGTTTTATTTGTCTCTTTTACAACATTTTTTTCTTTAACAAAATATCCTCTCCATATTTCTTTTAGCGATTAAGAAATTTACTTCTGAATTCCCCTGGTTTTATCATTAATTCTCAAAGTAACGTTAACATTTCTAATGATTAATTTGCATAAAGTTTTAGTAGTATAGTTTTAACACTTTAAGAGTCACATTTAGTGGGTATAGTTGGTTTTGAAAGTTATGGATCTCTTATTCACTTTAAAATGCACAGTATATACTGTCTGTATATGTATACGCAAATCAGACATGTTTTGATTGTTTGTAAGACTCGTAATGGTCTAGAGGCCCAGAACTGGGCTCATTAGTTGGTAGAGTGGTTTTGAGCATTCTCAAAGGTATCTGACATTCTGTATCTTCAATTCACTGTGGAAAAGTTGACCTATACAGGTTTTATTTCTGTACATTCAAATTTGAATTGTCTATGATGTGTGTTTTTAAGGCAGAGTAGACTCCAACTCATGCTTTCACAATTATTGTGGAAGATAGCAAGTAACAATATAAACCTAGTAGACAGTTTCAATGACTTACTCCTTATAGGTAAAGAGTTAAAGAATATGTATTAGATAAAGGATATGTATTCGTCTTCTAAATTGTTGTAATACTAGCAATTTACTCTCTAAACACACTACAGTATGTTAAAGTTTAGAGTCAGTTATACAAATGTTGCATTGTATGTTCAATCACAAAAGGCACATGCATAGGGAAAAGTACAGTATTTAGGCACATGATCAGTAGTCACAGTAACAAAATTCGCATTTCATCCAAAATAGATATTTGCTTTGGAGGCATCATCATCTACAAAAGAATAAAAAAATGAATAGGTGCATTTTTCAGCCTACATTTTAGTACACAAAATTAAGTAGAATTTGTAAATAAAACTATAATGTTGTTTGGGATTTGGATATTAGATACTCATAGGATATCTCCTATGTCTTTCCTTGTACAACAAAAAACTATGGGCTTTAAAGTTATACTGTGCACATTTATTACACTCTCTTGTCTTTAAATGTTTCCTAATTTGGTCAATTTCATAATTAATAAATCATTTTGTATCAGGCAAATTATTTGTGCTGTTTTAAAGCAGGTTAGCTTGTTGGGATTTTAACGTCACTTTAAGATAATTATTTCCTGCTAGAGCTGAAGGTTCAATCAGTTGTATCTCTTGTTTTTTTAATCATTCTTTAATAATGTCTTTTGCCAAATGCAGATTTTGTTTTGTGAAATTGCTGCATGGGACTGATAAATGATAACCCGTGAAACCTTGATAGTTCTCATTTATTATTATGACAATGAAAAGCATATCATTTCATGCAACATTAGCTACATGTACCTGTATTCCGAACTTCCTGACAATATTTTGCATGTTTTTTGTTACATTTGTTCTCCATACTAACAGAAGCTGAAATATACCTGCATTCTGGAAAAGAGGTCATGCTCATTCTTTGAGATTCTTGAGCTATGGGGCAACATTTTAACAGGGTACCTACTGTAGATTGATTAATTAACTGAAAAGTGAAAAAGCTTGAATGTACTAAATAAATACATGCATACGTAAATTAGGTTGCTACTTAAAGAGGTCAGAATTATTACAACTAATTAAATACTTGGAAACCAAGCCAAAATGAAAAAAATTACCAGAACTTAATTATTTCATTATACTGTAGATGTTTCATGAGCCACACTATATTTCTTAAAACAAGAAGTACTGGGATACTGTATTTTGTTTTCATGTATTTGGTATTAATATGTCTTAAGGTTCATACTGTGGAGCAAGATCAGTGGTTCTTAAATTCCCATAGGAAGCAATGAAAATGTCTCCTATGCAGTTCAAATATAAGCCCTGACATGTTTAGCCCAGTATATAGTAATTTAAATTCTAAACAATATACTGTAATTATCTGTGTAATTGAAGAGAAATTTCTTCATCTAGCAATAGTAAAAACAGATCAAAAACCCTAATTGTCTACTGCTACTGTACATTCTATGGACCTTTGATCACCAGACTGATCTCTTTCAATATTTCACAACTTAAGCCTTTTTGTCACATCCATCGATCTCAACAGCTGGTGTCACATGTTTGTTCAGGTGCTATAGATAACTCCGTCTCAAAAAGCAAGGATAGCTAAAAAGTTCTCTGTATGCTGCTTAGTTTGCAGTGTTATTTCTGAAAGAATGATTTAGAAGAGGCCGTTATCCCATTCAAGTAACTTGCCTGGTCTCTCATCCCACATCAGTGTCTGAGATGACTCTATTCATAGTCTGAAAGATGCTGGATGGCCTTAGTTTGCTTTTTTATATATTTCCTACTACAGTAAAAAGTTGCACACTTTCCCTCCCAAATAAATTGTATTCTGTGTCATAATTTTTGCTTTGTGACATGATTTGAATTTTTCAAAGCTGCTTCAAAGATAGCAGTGCCATTATTAAAAGTTAATCTCTGTCAGAGTTTTTGATCTATAGTGCAAGTCTGGGATTTCTTTGAAGCTCTCTGTGGCATTAAACTGTGTATAACCTAATTCTGTCTAACCTGGAGAAACACAGTCATGAAGTACATGAGAGAAGGGAAAGAAGGGCTGTTTGTGCTTTAGTATCTGTGCCTTTCAGCTTAGATGCGTTCTTTTTAGTTAGTTTATAGTGAGCTGTGGTGGAATATTTTATAGTCTATTAAGATCTTTCTGGAAATTAGACATACAAAATGAACAAAAAAAAGCAAGATGTATTTACCCTGGCAAAACAGCACAAAGGTTCCTTCTGTCAGTTTGTGATGCAGTAACCTGCTTTTTATTGGGTGTTTTAAATAGTTTCATCAGTACAATTCCCTCTCATAAATTGTTGTTTTCACAGCGTGAATTTAGAGTCTTAACTTTAATGCAACATATGGAAATCACACTACATCATTAAACATAATTCCATATTATGTTGGATTTACAGGCACATTCTGGGATTGTTAATAAGATTTCCAGAGATTTCAGTGAAGTTCTTTGAAGTGAATTTCGCCTAGCTACTCTCCAGAAACACAGTTTTGATGGACAAAGAAGTGTGAAGTTGATTGTTGAAGCCTTGTGCAATGTGAATCCCAGAAGCACCTAAACCTTCTTTGGCAATGCATTCAAAATAATTCTGGGCTAAAATTTACTGAATGCTTTGTCTTCACCTCAGGAGATGTGATTTACTTAGCAGTGGAGTATTCAGGGGTCTGTGTCATTTCAAAACCATCTTGCTGTTTGATATAAATTAAGTGCAGGGGGTCAGCCAGTATAATACCAGTCATGTTGTTACTGAGCTCATATTTGTTAATGCATTTCTCTCTCATAGCTTCATTCTCATAGCTGATTGAGAGGACTCTTTGACTATGTGACCAGGCTTGCCTTTTAGCTGACGTTAACATTTTTTTAAAAATTGTATTTTTTAATATCGAACATTGTTTTGTATTAAAATTGTAGCCTCGTTGATTGAGATTTACCATGTGTTGCAGTCCATTGAAAATAATGAATTTAATTCATGGAATTTCTAGTTGGAGTCAATGAGTACTTTTTTTCGTAAGTTAAAAATTCCAATACAATAGCAGTCTTTTCCAACAAAGTAACATCAAAGAATATTTAAAGGAATTATTTTGAAATTATGCTGTCATATTTGGCTGGCCTGAACATTTTATTTTGAAAAGGTGTCCCTTTATGGCTTCTACTTTAAAAGGACTTTTATTTTTTAACTGTAAAAGTCCAAAAAATATTAAGCACTAACATATTAACTTAATGCAAATCTGCATTTTTCTGCCATTTATTTACTGTTCCTCTTGTGTCACACTGGACTAAGGGTCTTTATTTATAGGATTTATGGTGCTGCAAAGATACATCATCCATTAGTGTCCTTGTCACAAGTATTTTCTTTGCCTTTGAATTCCTTCTAAGAACAACTGTAGCGGAGAAGATAAAAGCACAGTTAGGGTATATACAGTAGGTGTCTTAATTTCTAACTGATTTATGAAGCATCTCTTCATATGTTATAACATCATCTAATTAATATTTGAAAAATACTATGAAATGTAATTAAATGTCTAATTACATAGTGAATTTAAAAATGCTCAGTTTCAAAATTAGGGTGAGTTCTTTATATGTCAAGCTCAAGCCTAATGAGACGCTGACAGTTATTTTATTGTAGTCTGCCATTAGCTGTACCAATGTAAAATCCAGGTTAATCCCTAGCCCATTCTTCCACACACAAAAATAACAAACAATTGTTACGACACAGTAGGTTTTAAATAATTGGAGTTACAGTATGTAACTAAACATTTCTCTGAAAATGTACCAATCCTCCATAATTTCAGGATATTTCAAACTTTAACAAATAATGCAGATTTTTAACCTTCAGTATGCTGCACAGTATGTGACCTGAGAGTCCCAACCTGGCTTTGTGGATGAGGTAGTTGGGACCCATCTATAAAATGAAAAAAAGATTTGCTACAGTCATTTGTGGTGAAGTTGGTGGAGGGGACTTTGAGTAATAATTGCTGGGTAGAAAATTATGATGTTACATATTTATACATTAAGAGTGCAGGTAGAGGGAGATAAGTCTTTCCTTGTACATTTTATGTACTCAATTTATAGAAATATGGATTTATGGCATCTTTGGTAATCTGATGCCTTATGCCTTATCATGTTTAATAGTTTAATTTGTAGTCAGTTTAAATGTTTAACAATGTTTTTAAAACCCCAGTTGGAGAGTGTGTCAGCACTTTCTTGTTAGATGATAGATTCTAGTTCTGTATCTGTTTGATACATGAAATCAAAGTTACATTTAATGTCTTCTTTAGAAAAATGGACATGCGATCTGATTTGGAATCAACAGTTGGTATCTGATTGCTAAAACAATCAAAAACCCTCCACAGCTTGTGACCTTGATGCATCTGTCCCATTCATATTCCCAACAAATACACATCATTTTCTCATACAAATGCCTCTCAAATTTAAATGTGTACTTTTCCATTAAATAATTTAAAAGCTTTCTATTTTGATCAGATGAAGGGATTACAGGATTTTTTCTCTCACAAATCCCTTTGTTTTGTTGAGACAATTATTTAAATGCACTGGGACTATGTGTAATACAGTTTGAGATGTCAAATTTGTGGCTTTAATCACTCATTAGAAAATCAAATGAATTCAAGGTTTTCTCTTTCATTATTTTGAAATGGTACAATTATACTTATATTTCTAAATATTTAAATTGCAAAAATTATGTCTAGATAGCAAATAATTATAAATATACTTGATACATATATAGTATATCACTTTATCCAATGAGGAGAGACTTGATCATATTTTACAGTATTTTAATAGTTCGGATTAACAGTGAAGAGAAATACTGATCTAATTGCGTATTTCCTTGACAGTATCTTAGTTTTCTGTGGTAAGAATAGGTTCAGGCCAGAATGTCTTTTGGTGTTGTGGTTGTATGCTCATTTTAAGAGTTTGCTTTAGGAATGACCTTCAATATGATTTTTATTTTTGTTTCCTGAGAATGCTGACAAACATATATTGCCTGCAATTTATGTCCACCTTTGTCTTTAATTTGGAGGCAATTATATTTGTATTGATTTTTGTATTTATGATTACAAGGATACATGTCATTCTCATGAAATAAAAAAAACAGTATAGTACCTTACAGTATATCCTCCATTTGACAAGATTTTCAGAGACGAACTCTTCTTGCACAAGACAGAGAATGCACTATATTGCTAGAATACAGTAGGATTATTGGGGGGGTTTAAACTTTCTTTGTTAGCACAGTATGAAATGGTTGTAAATCTCTGACATTGGTGGTACCTCCCACAAGTAAAAAAGGAATATAACAAGAGTCTAGAGAACATCTTCTGAAGGAAGGTGACTGTTTGGTTAAGGTTAGTCAGGGGAAGATACTGAGGCTGTAGTAATGGTGTATATGAGAAAAGGCAAGCAATTATAATTAAGATTAGTCTTGTTAGAATAAACCATGAACAATCTTTTGCACCTAGAAGGTATCCAGTGACTTCCTAAATAAGCTGTATTTCATTAAATAAAACACCAATATAATGATTTCTCTCTCAGACTGTGAATTCACACTGGGTTTAAAGATTAGAGGGATTTTCTTGCATTTCTAGCTGCTGAAGATGTAGTTTTTTAATATAGCTGCAATTCTTCTGTTGATGTGAGCCTGCAACATTTTGTATCTCAGGTTTCCACATTGGTAATAATATGAATTGCTTTTTGCTTCTACCTGGTGATGCAAACGTAGATTATTGCTATTCCTGCCCTTCTGTAAAAGCAGACAGAGAAAAGAGCAAGTGCCAGACAGAATTAATTTTAGATTCCTCACCAAAAAAGCCTATGATGTGTACAACGTCTGTCTTTGTGACTCACATCTTTTAGTCAGTCTCCTCTAATACAGTGCAATAGTTTGGTTCTGTTTACTTCGGTGAACAATGTACTGTAAGTGTCATCTATTTTAAAAGGATTTCTATATATAATGTTTTGCTCCACAGTATATATTTTAAAAGAAAATTAATTGACTTAAGAACTGTAAATAAAGACTGATACATACTGTATAACAAAATTGATTTCCTCATTGTAGGGCTTGAACACAGATCAGAGTTTAAACATACAGTACCACTCATGTTGTCATCTCCCTTATCTTATTTCACTTCTGTACTAATCTTGACGAGTGAACAAAAAGTGGCAATAAAAAAGCAAAGAGCAAACTTTATACATAAATTGGATCCAAAATCAACCATGCAAACATTGTCTGAGGAAAGCAAGGATTGAGGAAATATATTGAGCCAATTCAGTATAACAGTGAAAAATGTATATGTCAGATACATAGGGCTTATTTCTTATTTTCAATAAAATAAATTATGTAGCATGCAATGGGTACTTTTAATTGCTGACATAATTCACATAGGAAACATTATCTGGAATTTTAGGGTATGATCCAGATTCTTTGTTTCTTGTTTCAATCATGCATTTAATGATTCAAGCAATCTTGAAGCTTCTATTTGACTTAATATAATTTAATATATATGATGAAGATAAATATAATAATGCATTTCACAGTATGACAGTAAGAAACATTCACATCTTATGTTCACAGGTATTGTCTCAGGCATTTTAACATATATAGGTTGAGTGGAAATGTTTCCTATTTTCTTTAAGAAAATATGCTTAAAGATTATATAGGTGTAAAAATGACTAATAAAGGAAATTTGTTTTGTTCACTGAGAACTAATTTTTGAGAATGAGCACTGTAGATTACAAAAAAGCAGAACTTGTATTGTACAACAGCAAAAGTCTATGTGAAGTTGTCCTGTTAGTTTGTTTTCGCAGAGAGGCTAAATCTTCAGTTTGTTTTACAAAAGGCTATTTGTTTTCATAGCATACATGTGTAATTAATTACTCTTTTAATTATAATGGAAAAATGTTCATTTTAAGGATCCTACACCAAAGATATTTAAAACATAATGGCAACATTATCCTTGGGTTGGAAACAAGCTACTACATCAGTGTTGTTTAGATTCAGTGTGTTCTGTGCAACCAAAACCAAAAATACATCAAAGGATCATTTTACAGGAGATGTACTGTATTCAATGCTGGTTCTTTGAGATCAGCTCAACATCATACAACTATGTTTTAATTGTATCATTCTTTGGTGATTAAGAAGTACTGTCAGTTGTAACAGGGTTTGGAGACAGTTTGGCGAATGTTACAGATTACATAAATACTATGTTTTTTTGTATAGCCTAAACTATAGATCACGGTCAAAAGAAAACAAGTATAATGTACAAACAAATGCTTGCTATTGGCTGGAATGAATTATTGGGGGGCTAAATGGTGTTGATGACAACTGAAAAATAACTTTTTGTTTCATAATCCAGTTTTACTGTGATACTGCAACTGAACACCCATTGTAGCGCACATCTTTAATATTTATCAGAGATATTGCATGCTGAAAGAAGATTTAGCTCACATCTGTAATGCTATTTCAGATATTGTCAAATCAGGGATTAAGGTTATTAGAACTATAAGCTACTCTGTGATTATCCCCAGGATCAGAAAGAATGCAAGATGCAAAAGAATCAAGAGACTTCTGTCACATCTGCCATCTGAACCCTTTTGTGTGGCTATTTCCTGATAAACGTGATATTCATAATAGAAGAGGTCCCAAATTTTGCTGAAACACTGAAAATGTTATTAAAGCATTATACTTAATAATAACACATTGTACTGCATAATAATAACATGGTTATATTTTGAGCTGCATATCATTTAGTAATTTCCTGGTATTTGGAGAAATAGTGTTTTGTGTCTACCTTTTCCTTATTTTTGTGGAATCCATTTTAACTGTTTTTTTTTTACCAGAAAGATAAAACACATTTGAAATATGCTGTATACACTTGTATGTAGAAACAACTGTCCATCATAAAATAGAAACATTGTTGATAATATTAACTACTGTCTATTTTCCTTTAGATATTTTAAGAATAATACATATCTGTATGAGAAGATTTTAGAAAGCAATATTTTTTAATTATAATTTTAAATTGCTAGCCATCTGGGCCTCTGAATGAAAAAAAAACCTTTAGATCTATTGTTTCTTCTCTCATTGTGTTGATAAATCTGTGAAAGTACTCATATCAACAATGCACATACTGTATGCCCACAATCTGTCATCTTCCACAGAGATTTTAAAATTTTACAGTATATTTCATATTTGAAAATGATGTGTGTATATATAGTATTTTATTTATTTGTTTCATGTTGCAAGAACATTTCTTTAGTTGCGTGACCTCTATGTCAACATGGAAGTCCAGTAAACTATAAAACAATGTTACCAATGTTAATAGGATTTCCCAGAGTGCCTTACTTTACTATCTTATGAAATATAGATTCATTGTAGATAAATATTAATAACAAAAATGTTGAATGTTTTTGAAATAATTATTTTATTTCAATTAATACTTTTAAATTATACTTACAGTAAGGAGAATAAGGAGGAAGTATACCACACTCCCCATAACTACCCCACGTAAGGATATTAATGTTACTCATTAAAACATTTATAACAAAGACAAAATCCACAGACTGTAGTGCCCAGACAAATGCTGTTAGCTTTTTTTCCTAATTGATAATGCATTACAACATTACAAACAGAAGTCCTGTTATATCTCTAATCAGATATTATGTTGGATGTCCTTTGGGCATGCACTTACATATTACATTAATCTTCTGTGCAATTCAGTAATTGACAAAATTATATGAAGACAAGTTTAAAGACCGTCTTTATTCTCTATATTACTAAACTTTAATTCAAAATTCTGAATTACTGCTAATTTACATTTGAATGTTGAAGATTTACAGTACAGATATACATAAAATAATATAGATGTGAAATACTGCAATACCCATAGTGCTGACATGAACAAGTAAAACATGCAGCACCTACTGTATATCAATTACAGTGGAAACTGGCAGACAATGTATATCTTCAACTACTTCAGGATTGCTGTTGCCAGTCATTGATATTTTGTTGTCAGTGTAACAGTAACTGGAGGTCTAAACTGCATTAGCTGGAATCTGATGTGCATTTACCTTAGTGGAACTTTCTTAAATGTTTAATGGGTGATCCGGGCAAATAGATCAACAAATTTTCACTGCTGATGAAGATGAATATGTAATACCTGACTTAGGTTTTGTGGCTGTTTTTGTTATCATTAGAGTTGCTGGTCATTAAACAGCCAGTCACATACTGTTTTATGTTTTGGGGATAATGAGAAAGACTACAGGTTTTGAGATGTCAGATGCCACTAAAGATTTGCCTTAAATACATTTGACCTACCACACTTTCAGACACTCTTACTATTATGTACATTTTCTTGATTTCAGTTGCAATTTAACAACAAATTGATCCAGCTAGTGATTTGTACTTGAATTATCAATTGGTTCTTTCACATTTTTCATCTTTTACTTTTCTTATAGAAAGTCCATTAGAAGCCGTAAAACTACACCACTGCACTCAGCCATTTTGTATGAGGACAGCTGTACGGTATTTATATGACAGATATGTAGAAGGATACTGTATCTCTTTAAATAAGTTTTATCTTTCACTAAAATGAATAGTAATTGGATAATTAATCCCAAATGATGCAATATAAATGCAATATATTTTACTAACAACATTGTGTTGTGTGTTTTCATGTTTAAACCTTACATAACAAGTTTGAACTTTTTGAATAATCGTTTAATATTATCGTAAATATGTTATTATGCAGTATATTTCTTTATCACATTATCAAGATGTATGTGACTAACGTTTTTCCATTATACCTATTAAGACGCGAATGAAAAATAAAATTGATCTCTCGAAGTGCAGTTACAAAGTGGGACAATCGATTCTTTAATCAAAACCTTTCCAACATTACACACACAATTAAGCCTGTGTCATAATCACTTAGGAACAAGCTCCAATATGACTTACAAATTACTATTTTGTGGTGAACAGAATCAGATTTATTGTGTTTAGACTTCTAGTTTCTGATTTATTTATGCACATAATTGAAAAGCCTTAATTAGCAAAATTTACATTAATTGCATTGCACTGAATACAGTTTTAGGTAACCCTGAAGGCAACTGATGTTCTATTAATTAATTAGCAGAAAATTATACCATTCGATCATTAAAACCTCTTTGAGGTTCTCTCTGTATAACGTATTTGAGGGGAATGTGCTGGCTTCCAGTGTAACCTTTGGCAACACATACAGTATATTGGTGTCTGGTTATTTTGTGAACTTTTGGTCAGGTCAAAAATGTGCTTAATACTAAAAATAAAAGCTGGGTTGCAAAGCAATATCACCAAGAAGATTAAAACAGTTTAATACTCCCTTATTTTTGAATGAAAGATGAGGATGAATTGTTTAAAAGAAAGAAAATGTTGTGTTTCCAGATAACTATGGTATTTTACTATAAATGTGTTCTTAGGATAATTGTAAAATTATTATAACACTTAATTTTACCTCTGCAGTGGGAATATCCTTAACACTTTGTGATATAAGTAAAAGGTAGTTATAAATATATCTAGTTAATGAGAAGTCAAGCAAGATCAATCAGTTTAAAGGACCCACGCTAAGTCAAATAAAACTGGAATCAAATCAAAAACAGCATGAACAACAGTCAGGCCTAGAGTGTACCAAAGACCCATCAACACAGTATGATGTTCACGATGGTGACCATAATCTGTTTTTATAATATGGCTCTTTAATATGGATTTAAAACCAGGGTGAGGCTGGATAATTTTTCTTTTTTTACTTTTTTTATAAAATAAAATAATTCTTAAATATTGGATTTTTAAAAACTTTTATGTCATAAACAACATCATAAATAAAATACAATACAGCAGTTGTAATTCTACGAAAACCTTGATAACAGTATGCAATAGTGGAAGTGATAAATATGAGAAGTGTAAGCATTAATCCTGAAAGTTTCAAGTGCCAGTCAACTGGCATGGACATAATCACAGCAAAGTCATTCATATTAATTGTCCCTTTGTTTGTTGTTGCATTATTACTGAACCTCATGATTGTGATTTTGGGTATACTGCAGAACTTTAAAATAAAGCCTATCCATTCTTTTTTAATCACAAGATGCGGTTTCAGTCACAGTCTCACCATAAATTTGGGACTTGTGTTTTTTATGCTGACACTGTCCTGAGATCAATAACAAAAGAGAAATACTTTGAGGAATATTTGACTGGGTCTTTTTTAAATGAGGGATTTCATTAGGAAGATTAAACCACTATAAATACCTTTTTTCTAAAGTTGGCTTGGTTTCACATTTTTTTGTTCTGCTGTCTGTTACCATAGAGTAAATACCTGTACTTTCAAGATCTTAAAATTGATTTCACATTAATATTTACTACTGTATGTCCTTTATTACTGTATTTTACTGTAGGACTAAGTATGCATGCATGTAATATGGTAAAATGCTGAATGTCTCAGAGACTGAAGTCTCCCCTGATGCATGGGGTTTGTATTTTGAAAGAGCAGCAATTGGAGAGGTGAGCAGAAATTTTACAAAAGAGCCCCCTACTTCCTTTTGTGAAGTTGCAGCTTATAAAAATAATGTTACTCATGATTCAAAGTGTGATACTGTGCATTGTTTTGCACTAACAGCCTTGGGCTGTTACAGTTGTATTTGAACTCAGTTATTATGCAGCATATTTTCCTAATATGAGCTGAATCTTAAACCAAATAAGGTAAAAAGCAACAAAAATCAGTAATGGATCTAAATGATCTGATGGTAAGGCTAGAATTGTATATTTTAGTTGAACTTCAAAAATGCAGCAATTCAACCTTACTATGAGGATAATATTAAAACAGAACATCTGAACGCCTCATGTACACATAGCCATGTGTCTTAGAGAAACCATTGAGCTACTACTGTAGCTGGCCAAAACTACCAAAGAAAACTACTGTAATTTGGGTTTTGATTAAATACTCTGAGGCATGACATATCCAGATAAGTACTCCTTGGGTTTATATTTCCCTTTAAATGCTTAGATAAAAATTTTACATTTGTGATTGTCATTAAACACATTTTTTTTTAGAAGCAGGTCAACAGTTTTTTTGATATTACTCCTGTCCTGAACCCAGAGCATATATAGTCTGAATGCATGATGTTGTTTTTGTTGTAATATCTACAAAGATTTAAGGAAATGTTAGTTACTTTTTGCTATAATTCCGAAACGTATATAACTAACTATGTATAAATGAGGCAATAAGCAGATTTTTGCAAAAATGCTATCTTTTTTAATACTCCTGTTAATTGTGCAATCTCCATTTCAGGTATAATTAATTTTCATTTTTTTTTATTTATCAGGAAAGATTAATGTTCTGATCAGTTCTGGTTTCAATTCACGCAAATTTCAGCTTACGCTTGTGAAAAAAAAACTTATTTTTTAAATGTGTTTTTGGTTATGAACGATGACAAAGTCACTTTAAATTAATCTCTTGATGTAAATAAGGCTTAAAATGATCTTTAGTTTTACTTATTTATTGGAAGAACAGGAAATGCTTAGTGCAATAATGTATAGTATGTAGAACATTTCAAGAACATGTTCCGGCTTTTGAGTATTTGAAGTTATTTTTAGAAAAACTATGAACACCTTCTGAAACATATTCTCTTAGGTACATACTGTAATTATTATGTTACCAATGAAGGTTGAGTGTTAGTCACTTAAGTCTTGAATTAAAAAAACTGCATCAAGACATTGTGAAGAAGACGCATTATCAGAATGTTTGTGTCCAAAGTCACTTAAACCTCCATTTGCAACTGTATGTTTGAAGAGAGTGCAGTAGGTCATCCTTGAATACATATACTGTAGCACTTTAATCATTTGTGATGCTTTTTGCACATTCTCGGAGTATCTCGGAGTGGCTAATCTTATTTAGTGATCTTTTTAAACAAAAATTAATTTTTGTTCACATGAAATGGTGCTATCATATTTGGCTGTGGTGCGTGGTATCTCAATTGGAAATGAAGCTGACTATTCTGGTAAGTGTGCAGTCAAGAAGACATTTTTATCGGGCACTAAATCAAGAGGTAGGAGCTTGCATTTCTAACAGAAAAAGGACATCAAGCTGTCCTTGATTCTGGTCAAATGCTGCTTGGAGAAGCTCACATGTGGTCATACCTACCAGTGACTGGAGGCAGCCTGTGTCGTGGATTAGCAGTGTGTGCCTGTGGAGATACAGTAAGAACAAGTGAGTGATATCAGGCTGTGGGATATATCTTTTACAGATGAACTTTAATTGAGCCATTTAAGTGACAAAAATGTGTAGGTTAATGATGACCGGTACAAGGCATCTTTGCCGTTAATCTTGATCAATGGAATTGAAGAGAAAGGGGTTACCAGCTTCAAAGTCTTCCAGAAAAGCACTGATAATCACAACCTCTGAGTGTTTTGTGAGTTTAACTACCTGCAAGATCATCTTTAAAGGATTCCAATAAAATGAAGAACAAACATGTCAACCTTTTTAGAATAAAAAAAAACATGAAACAAGCAAAAGCATAATTGTAGATATTGCCCTAAGAGAAATGTTGATGACAGCTGTTGACTTTCTTACATGTCATGCTTCTTAAAGATGTTAATTTTGCCTTTTCTTTTTAACAAAGCAGAAGCTACATCTATGCATGATGCAAATGCCCTTATGTTCACTAGGGGCATGGTTTATTTGCTCTCAGGGTTAAAATATACCTTAAAAGAAATGATTTTCTACATTGCAAAAGGTTTTACATGCCCAAAAAAATTAAATGGCCCAAAACTAGGTTCTGGTGTCTTTGGATAAGTTTTATTTTTAAGAAGCTACATTTGTTCAGAACAATTACTTAATATGATTACAGAAATTGATTAGTACAGTCTTGACAATCTTGCTCCATTGCTCAACATTGTAAGTCCATTCTTTGTCAAATGAAGAGATGCTTGTTTTTATTACTTAATGTGTTTTGTTGAGAAGTGGTGCTTGAAGCATTGCTTTCTCACAATTCACTTTGATGTTCCAAAAGCATGAAATCTGGTTAAAATCACTTTTTCCTAACAGGAATCTTAACAGAAATAATAAAACTTGAAAAGGTCAGTTTTCTGAAAGAGCCCAAACTGTAAGTTTGTAAATTTAACCATGACAGAATATAAAATAGAAACTTTAAATATCCTTAAAGAAGATTATTTTATTCTTCAAAGTAGATTGAACCAGGAGCTTTATCAGCCTGTCATCAAAAGCCATTGAATGCTGTCAGATTGTATTTTACATTTAATTTTACATTTTTCTGCATGACGTTTTGAAAATGTTTCCATTATGACCTTAAGTCTGTTAATTTAATTTTCTTGTTGTAATTGTTTTCATTTGCTTGCAAGTATCACCTTTTTTAATGCCAATAAATCTTGTTTTAAGGCTAAATTATTTTGAAGTGTTCATTATGGAAAGTTTGGTTGGACACTGGGGGTCAACGGCCATCGGATTATCATCACAAAAAACAACTCATCACCAGCACTTTTTAAATATTTACCGACAAAAGCTCTAAGAGGAAAACTGTTAATAGGAAAGAATGCTCATGTCAGCACAAGTCGTTTGTGCACCCGGTAAAGGTTGATTACAGAACTGATGCGTCTCGTTATTTTTTCAATTAAGCAGTTGATATTAACAGCACTGCTTCTCTGGTGCTTTTGTTAACCCCCTTGAATGGTGGCAATGGGGCACTTGCATGATGTGTTTGATGCCTTGCATGATAAAGACATGCAATGGCAAGTTCCAGTCTGCATGCTGCTTAATGAATGTCTTCCTTTTTTTCTCCTTACCTGTCCGTGCTTGCAGAAGACAACTATGTTGAAGGTGGGTACTCTGCTTTGTTCTGTGATTCTTTTCTTGTCTGTATTTCTTTAAAAAACTTCCGCTGTGTGATTGATACTGTTAAGCCGGATGTCCACAGTACGGTAAGTAGATTTACTTTACGTTGATATTAACAGAAATCCTTGGACATGAGGCATCTGCCTTAGCAAAAAAAAAAAGGTACTTTTAGCATGGCTGAGACTTCAAAGGCCTGTGCTATACTTTGCATTGGACCAGTATGCACAGTTAAATAAAATAGATTGGCTTGTTCATATAAAATTGCTGTCAACTGACTAGAGACATGCACGAATATATTCTATTGTGTGGAAGGGTGTTGTCAATTAACTCACTTGAGTTATTCGTTATTACTTATCTTCTGCAGTAATATCTTCTCATACATAGGCATTTCTACAAGGAAGCATCCTTGAAACTCATAACAAAAAACCTTATTAAAGAAGTTACTTTCATGAGGTGTAATGCTACTGTATATACAGAAAAAAGTTTGAATATAATTCAGTTTCTATAAATTGAAACATTGACATAGGTCTCTGAAGGGAAAAAAAAATACAGCAGTTACAGAATTACATTATGTACTGTGAATACTGGTAAGTAATTTTTGCCAAACCATTGCATTGCAAATTCCCTGATTTTATAACTATTTACAGTAGGCCACACCTTAGCCTGGTAGTGTCTTACTTGTCTAAAAAAATATACAGAATACAACTGTGTTCTGAACATATTTTAGATTTGTTTTCTATGTCATATTCCTTAGAGATGAAGTATAAAGCTGAAAACTGTAATCAATAAAAAAGTGATTTCATATCAAATAAATCATGACATGCTTGTCCTTGATTTAAGCTAAGATATTTTGTGGTGAAACAGACCATGGCTGTATGTTAAGTAGAAAGACCTTAGAGTCTTACTCTAGAACAACCTCACTCTTGCATGACAGGCTTTACAGGTGACGGTGTTATGACAGAAGCAAATACAGGTGCTTCTTGGAAGAGGTGGCCAATCCAGTTTTGAATGTAAGCATCGGGAGGAGATGTAATTCAATCAATACTCTTAAGTATTGGCTTCGATGAGGGGAAAATGACCAGACCCAGCCCATCAGGTTGTGTTTGAAAAATGGAGAAACAATGACTGCTAAATATATATATAAACTTGGTCTTTAAAGACTGAGATAGACTGTGTAACTTACAGTATATTTGGGCAACCTGAATTTCCTAAAAGCTATTTTTCTTCCATCACTTTTCCTGTTTGTTTGCAGTATAAATATGGTGTCGAAGTATGGTAGGGGAGGTTGGGGATTTGGGTATAAACGATGCCCCCTTTTTTAAAAAATAAAACAAAAACGCCTTTTATCTTTCAAAGTAAGTGTGACGCAAAGCATTTCAACCACTGGTTGAGAAAATGCTTTTGGAACCTCCCTCTCCTACTCAACTTTCCGCTCCCCTCTTCCCTTTGCGATTCAGACATCTCATGAGAAGCAGATGCCTGCCACAAAGCATTCTTGTCACTGTGACAGATCCTTCCCATGATCCCGTGTTCTATGCTGACTGTGCTCTTGTTTTCCTTCAAGGTCTGGCGCACCTGATGATGGGCGACCAAGGTATGGGCTCTGTTCCTTTTCCTCTCTTGCTTCCATCGTTCCTTCTTGTGCTCTCCTAGCTGCTTTATTTTTACATTTCGCCACTGCAGAACTCAGGCCAGATGCTTGAACGCTACCTTGCACAGTAAATGGATGGTTTGGTTATCGGCCATTTTTTTTCTGCTGTTTGTTTTTCTTTGCCGTTACTTTATTTTTCCCTTCTAGCTTTACGTTCCTCTTTTCCTGCAGCACAAAAAAACATTAAAAGAGACAAAAACAACAGGAAGATAGCACAATGAAAAAAAAATGCAAAGTGAAAAGGTATCAGAATAATCAAAAAAGGAAGCAGAATACAATAAAAATCTGACAAGCAAAAACTGGGGGATGCTAGGGATTTTGTCTTAAGTGTGTTTGAGAGGGATGTTCACTGATCCAACTTATTTTTGTTTCATTGTGGTTTGTAAAGCAGGGTTGGTGAAATCATGCTTAGGGCAGTGCATGTCTATTTTAAAACATGTGCTCCCATTTTGGCTGCTGGAATGCCATTGAAAATCTCCTTATCCCAGTGAGTGGACTGACCTTCCCCATTGTGACAGACATTTTCTCATCTTGACACCATTTCAGTAGAGCACGGCAAAGTGTATTTCCCTCTGCATGCCTCGGTGATGCAGGAGTATTGATACTTGGCTATCCCTGTGTGTCGCCCAATGCATCCACGGAGATCTCTATATTCTCCTCACGTGCTCATCCGTTCTTTCCATCAGTGAGTTTTTATTCTGCATTTACATACAGTCACGAGTCTTATGAGTGTCTCTCTCCTCTTTTATTTTCTTTCTCTGTCTGGAAACGCTTTCTTCATGGAACCATTTCATCAATTGCATAGGTAAAACTAAAGGTACTAAATGTTTTATTTTTATTTATACACATATAAATATACACATATACAATTGTTTGTGTATTATTTATATTTTCTGTAGTATTCAGTAAAAGTGCTAAATAATAGCCTTGAGCATGTTAAATATATTTATATGCTAATGAATGTGCTGAAACACAGAAGGTAGGTGTGGTCTTTGCTTTGATTGCACACTGTTAAAATGGCAGGGATTTCATATTGCTTTATGCATGGAATTATAATTGACACTTGAAAGGGGATCCTCATTCCTGTGGTTGCCACTCAGGCAACTGGACTGGTAACACCTTTTTTACTGTTGAACATAAAGGATGTTTGCAAGAAAATGACACTGAACTTAACATTTGGTTCAACATATTCTGTTCCTCTTCATGCAGCATGGGGTAAGTGATCTTATAAATCTCACCATTTGATTCTTGTCCCTGATAAATGTTAAATAGCAGTCATACAATTGCAGTTTTATTTACATTTAAAAATGCACATATTTATCGGGGATCAGGATTAAATGACATGGCAAGTGAAAGTTTATGATCATGTTATTTATTTTGCGATATTTCACTGGGAAACTTGAATTGGGGAACAGCAATATTTACATGTGTCAGAGAGAATTTATTTATTAAAGAATAATTAAGAAGACCACTTTACACCATTTGAGAAGATTCTAAAGAAGGAATTACATGTGTCTTACATTGTCAAAGGACAACTGTTTAAAGTGAACCTGACACTAATATTCAAGTTTCGCAGGTTTCTTTTGCAAAAGCTATAATAATCTGCTTCAGTTGGCTTTCATCAGAAATCCAAGCTGTGATTAACCACCCTTAAACTGGATTTACGTATTTTTGTATGTCAAAATGTATGGTTTTGTGTGTATACCAACCTTCATCTTTCAGACAGGTAAGAATTTTACACTGAATTTGTGTAACAACCTAAATAATCACTCAAGACCATTTTTTCATTTTTTTCAATTTTTATTTTCCACACGCAAATCCATAAATTATAACACATTTTATCAATAAGATGAAATTATTTTTTCTTCAATCCATTGACCATATTAGTACCATCAATGAAAGCTGCTTTTGAAGAAGAGACTGAAGAGATCAGGTAGGAGGATCGCAATGAAACATGCAAACAAAATATAAACATAAAGTTCATTACACAAAATCTATAGCGTAATGCATGCATTTTTTTAACTGGACATAAACATAAAATGCATAGAGTTGTTATTCATTTTGCTTTAAAATTCACAATGGATGGGATAAAACAAGCAATGCTGTCTCACATGTTTACAGGTAGGTGCTATTTATCTTTCTTTATGAATGTGGCTTGTCAAAATGCAGATGGTGACATAACACTTAGAATGCTTATGCCCACAGGTGGAATAGATTTCTTAGATTACATTCACAGAGCATTTTTGGTGGTAAAGATGGAACAGTATAGCACATAGGTTGTTTGTTGAGAATTGTCCTTAATCCCCTAATGTGTACAGTATGTGCTTGATGGACTGTTCAGTAGGGCGGAATCAGTGTGAAGACACTGCCTACTAGAATGTGTGTGTCTTACAAAGCTTACAAAAGGCAAATTCTCCTGGATTCATGTTTCATAACTTGGCATTAGTTACTTTGTCTCCCTTAATTAGTAGAAATAGTTCTGGTTGGTCATATACTGTATGTTTTATAAATATTTTTTTTGAGTGACCTTATACAGTATGTTTACAGCCTTACAGCAGTTAACATGTTTGCTGTGATGTGTTTTGATGGTACTATTAAATGATTTTAACATTTGCAGTAACTGTCTTGATGGTAAAGTTTATATTGTTTTTTAGCCTTGTATATGGGTTATACTGACATCAAAAAGGGGAAAAAAAAGGTTAACAGGGTGATCAGTTGCCAATTACACAAGACTTGTGACCATCTATTCATCCATTGTCAGGGAATTTCTTTTTGTTTTCTGGTAAGGGTTTCAGCAGTCCAGAACCAATTCCAGAAGCATAGAGTACCATTTGGAATAACATAGTGGAGGGGACAGCAATCCATCACAGGGTAATATCAAACAGGAGCAATTTTTAACCTAAGCAGTGTCTCTGGGGGGTGTGATGAAACCAGAGTACCTGGAGATAGTCCATGTAAACATGGGGAGAACATGCTCACTATAATAATTGTATACATTTGAAAAAATTAATTAACTGGTCAACAGCAAGTAAAAAAAAACAACAAATTAATAGGATCTAAAAATTGTTTCCTCGTCTTATCAATGAAGACATGATTTTTTGACCATCCAGATATACATAAACAGTCCCGGATAACTTTTTGGTTGTGCCGAGTTGAAGAGGATTCATGATACGATGACTACTAGAACTATTTAATAGGGTTGATAGTAGTTGAAGGTGTGGATTTTCCGATTACAACACAAAACAACACAACACAACACAACTATAGACCTACCATCCATGGTAATGCCAAGTTAAATTGTGCTTTAAATCAGAATATGGACAAATACAGCAGCTGAACAAAATGAAGAGCCATACATCACAGATTTTATAAACAGTGAAATTAACTGATAAACGGTTTATTACTATAGTTTCCTATTATAAAAGTAAATGACTTCTTCACAAGAAGTACTGTTACAGTGTTATTATATTATGGTATATATATATATTTGATCTCAATATGATAGTAAAATAAAGTTCCTTAAAAATCAGAGTAGCTTTTAAAAGGTATTGGTACACTACTTGCTCCTATGTCTTTGTCCAGTTTCTAGTGTTTGCAACACATGACCAAAGCTTTTTGCTAGGGATAACCTTACTAGGAGAATCTGGACATGCTGATATTGCCATTACAACCAAACATACACAGAAGAAACTATGTATCATATGGTATCATTATGACAATACACTGATTATTGGGTCATGGAGCTATTTTCACATTGTTTATTTGGGGTTTATAAATATGGTTTATTATTATAACTCAAAAGTTAATTTCTCAATCTCACTAGACAGCCAAATATTTAGTCCTTGGTGTAGCATACTCCCTCACCATTAATTTATTTCTGTTGTCTTAATTGCTCAGAAAGTCTTAACATTAAATCCCTCATTGAGGAGATAGTGGACAGTTGAGCCCATGGGCTGTGCGGTCTTTAGCAATGGAAGATCCTTATAAATACCTTCAAATGACAGGTAAATATGGGAGTATCATGTCCCATACAGTTAGTATCATAAATAGATCTGGATCGGAAATAGTAGTTTAAATGAAGCTGATCAACAGAAGTGCCAGTTAAGCAGTGATCCTGTACATCCTGTATGTTTCCTTAGAAAGGATTTATTTGTCTGGATCATTAAAGTTCTCTGTAATATTATAAACTCTTGCATCTTGTGAATTTCTCCTTTTTAAAGACAATAATGTGTGAAAGGGTTAAACTAAACCAGCAGAATCTGTCATGCTAAAATTAAAGACCTTCACGGACATTGCAGACAAAAGACATTTCTTCTTTTACATTTATGAAATCTTCTTTGGGTTTTAGCATTGTCTACGCTGGTCAGGTGTGTAATCCTTTTGTGTATACTTGTTTGGAGTTTTCAAATGAATAAGTCCTTGTATTATTTTCAGTAGTGAGGTAGAGATCAAGACAGGTAATATTGAAGGGTTCTGTTCTGCAAGCAACATTTCATATATTAAATTACAATCATTGAGCTTTAATGTCATGTTAAGCTTAAAAAATTACCTCAGGCTGCATACAGCACATCTTATACGAAGAACTAAATGTTTTGTTGCATGTGCAATTGCTTTGCTTTTTTTTTAACAAGTCATCTTCTTAATTGAAATAATACTCAAATTCTTAAAATGAGAACATCTCTACTCACCAGACTGTTAAAATGTCTTCACAGTCCCGTTAGTCCACAGTTTTAACAGACTGATTTAAAGTCTTCCTGTGTTTGCTTGTGTTGTCCATAAGTGTGTTAATTGTGTTGTCTGTGAATAAGTATTGACTATTGGAATATCCATCAGGGACTTATCTCAGGCACATCCCTCAGTGATTACTCTGTCATAAATTACTGCTATAAAATAGTGTGGTAAACCTTGTCAATCAATAAAGTATTTAAAGCTCTATTAGGGAATAAATAATGTCATGTATATCAGTTAATTTAATGGGATTGCATATTAGGGAGCAGACAAATTTGCCTGGAAATTTACCAGTGCGTGCATCTGCTAAACATACAATTTTCATGTATGAGGAACACATTGAAACAGTACATTACTGTAACTGAATCAGCTGCAGAGGAGACGATATTTAAAATTCCTAAGAATAGTCTATACAGCAGAAATGGCTATTCTGACAAGCCGTGTCTATAGTGTATTTCACCGAAAGTAGATTATATAAAAGTTTTTTTTTTAATTATTGCAGATACTGTTTAAAGTCCATGCCAGGATACTTTTGTAATTTGTTCAATCTTCTATACGGAATACAGGAAAAGTTGTAGTTTGAGATCTAAGAGTGTCAAAGGATCTACAGGCAAAATAATTTATTTTGACACTGTCAGAGGAACACAATATAATAAATTATATAATAATAATAATATAGGAGGAATTTTGCCCTGGTTGATGAAGCGACCTAATTTCAAGACTGATAGATCTCTCTGTAATAGTTTTTGTTTATGGCCATGTCCATAAATTTATGGCTGACAAAGTTGAAAGCCCCTGAAATTTAAGTGAAGATAGTTTTCATACATCTAATTCAATGCACTGTATGCTGTGAATAGAAATTGATATACAGTACTGTACTATAGCACAACAGCATGAAAGAACTGCAGAAAGTAATGTATCTGCCTGACCGAATCTTCATGCGGTTTACTTCATCCTGTCTCCCAAATCACCCTGCTTAAACGCACAAATTCCTCACTCTTAGATTGAAGGTTATTGCCATTGTGTCCCCAACTATTTTTGCATAATTTTACAGAGTATTACATTTAATTAAAGGCTTAAAATGGTGTCTATCTCACTCAGACAAAAAATTAAACAGTAATATTAGAATATTTTCAATAGAATGTTCAAGCTACGATTTCCATATTTGGGTTGAAAGTAAAAAATGAATAAAGCAACTGAAACTCTTTGATGGCGTGCTTGTGTTTCGTGAACAGCTTCCCAATGGGACTTTAACTCAGACAAATCATTTAATTGCTCATGAAGGTCAGTTATACATAGTGTTTCTTTCATGACCTTGCCTATCTCTGGAATAAATGTTATAATTATATCTACATACTAAGCTTCTATTTGGGTGAAAACCACAGTAATTTAAACAAATAAAGACATTCTAGAAAATGTGTGTTTTCATTAATAAAATTATACTCGGTCTTGAATTCAAAAGAATTTTCTGTGTCATCGTGATTTAGATCATTTTGAAACCATTACAAAATTAACCAAAACATAATCTACAGATATGAAATTGTTACTTGCTATTACATACATGTACTGTATAGTATTCTCTCACTCTGATGTGTTAGTAATTTATTTGGCCACTTTATCCAAAGCAGTTTTTAGAGAAGTGAATTACCTTTTGTCCACACAAATATTACACCTGTTTATACGTATAGTATATTTGCTAGAATAACCTGGATAAAGTAAATGCACACACATACTGTATAGAATGATTCTTTATAAATACAAAGCAATACATTACGCAGTAAATAAAAAAAGGTTAAAATTCAGTATTGAGAACCTCAAAGAAATACTGTAGTATTAGTAGGTACTAATGGAACAGTGATCATGTAGTAGAAACCCTTAGCAAAAGACGCTAATCACGTGTACTTGGTAATATAGGGTAATACAGTGCTAAAATGTGAAGATTGCAATTTTGTTAAAGGGTCTGAATAGGATACAGCTAGGATAATGTGTGAAGGTTGAGGATAAGCCAGCCATGTTGTTGAACCTGATTCTCTGGCTTCTTTCAAGAAACAGTTAGATGAGATCTGTGGTTCAATAAGTTACTAATGACCAGACTAAATGGGAGAAATGGGCTCCTCTTGTTTCCAACCTTTCTTATGTTCTTATGCTCTTCAGATACATTGTGGCTCTGTACTTGTACGTGTTGTGCTTGTTGTTATGCTTAAGATTCATTATCTTACCAATCCGTTAACATTAGAGTGGTGTGGTCTTTAATCAAGATTAAAAGGCTTTCTTGAAAGGTTTTGCTGTAGTTGTTAGATTCAGTGGTGAATGAATGTTTAATTGGATGGTATTTTATCTCATATATAATGAATTACACTTAAGTTGTTTTAAATTATTATATTTATAATTGTGTTGATAGTACTATTAAAGATGAAAAAATATTAAATTGTAATATAAAAGTGTTTTTTTTGTTTTCTGATTAACATGACTAATGTCATTTGCCATTTATTTTGGAGAAATTGTTTGTTCAGACTGGTATATACATTAGCTCGAAGCTTGTCTAGTGGTCTTTGGTCTAGAGGACTTTGTTCGACATTGTAATTTTGTATGTAATTTGACTGACTGAATTTGGCCTAATAGGTGACATTTATTACAACCTAAAACTAGCAAGCATTACAGGAATTTTGCAATAAACAGTGTGACATGAAAGCAAATAAAATCAGAAAATGAAGATACAAAATAATGTTTCCACAAGCTGGTCATTATTAATTAAACAGGATGCATAATCAGTCTTACTGTTCAGTTTTAATTAATTCTTAATTAAATTTTTATGTAGATGTAATGTGTAGTCTGAAACGATTGGTCATTTTATGTCGATGACTAATTCTGCACTAAATAAGCACACATCGGGCATTAAAGATTTTAAAGATGATATTTCCCAATAATTTACATTTTAATTAAAATAGCACTGGCATGAAAACCTCTTATTGTATTCAGTTTATAATGTTGAACAAGTTTAACGCTGTAACGTCTCTGTACATTGAAATGAAAGCTTGGTAAAATGTTTTCAATATCGTGGAAATCATGAAAATCGGGTGCTCTCAACATAACAGGTAAGGCTTATGGCAGCCTTCTCGTTGCATGCTTTCTTTCTACAATTATTTGTGTACAATGTATATATACTGTACACAGTAGATTTGTATGTTGTGACTTACTGAGAAGGAGTTAGATTTGCTCAGATTTCTGCAAACAAAACATACAAAAATGATCCTACCAATTCATAATATCTTTTTTTGCATTTTGTAAAACCTATGGTTATGTTAATATTACTGTGGCTTATGATATACTAATGAGTACTAAGCTTTACATTATACCAAGAAGAGATGTACATGCCCACGATGCTTTGTTGAGTAAAGTTTAGAGTGCCGCTCAACCTTTGTGTTGATATGAGGGTATGATTTAAAGACTGTTTTAAATATATATACAGTAGGAAGATTTTAAACGTATCTTTATTTTTTTCTTAAGAGCCTTTAACATTTCAGAAAGTTAGCTATGGTAGTATAGTAGGTTCTCAACAGCAGTGCCTGTCAGGCTAGGTATTTTATAACTGATGTTATCAATCTGATAACAACAATATCCTTGTCAAGTAGCGCTAATCTGTGCTCTGTATGAAGACACATATACAGTGTGCTCAAATCATATATGCAGTAAAAAAAAATTGTTCTGGCTTTTTGTAGGTATTGCATAGAATATACAATATAATTTCAAGAACTGCTGTGCTAATTGCTGTGTATTCTGAGATGAATGATTTTCTCCCTTTAGAGTTTTATCTTAAAGGCGCAACATGGCTTGCTTTGTAAATCTGTTGCTGCTAATGCTACTGTTGTCTATTATATTATAATGAGCATTTTGTTATTGATGATACCAACTGTAAGTAATACAATGCAGTGTGCTGTGTAGTAGCATAAGTATAGTCAACCTCACAGAAACACTTTAAATGCTTCTCTTTTAGAGCTCCATGGTTCCCCAGTCTGGGGACCAAGGAACCAGACACTTCTCTGTGGGTTCCAAAAAAATTAAAATTCATTTTACTCTAAGGTTAGGATTTAATCTTAATAATTTCCCTCATTTATGGAAACACCCTAGCCTTTTAGGTTAATTAAAGATGTGTTGCCCTTCAGAGTGAGTCTGAATATTTTATACATATAGTTCATCTCTATGTGATGATTATCTGGCTAATGATATGTCAGTATAAGCTGGAGGTGGAACACGATCCAGAGAGCTGTGATGACACTGGCACATACATCGCCAAATGACCAATGCTATCAGTGTGACACTTTTTTATATTTTAAGTGGTCTGTCTTTGTCTTCTGGGGCCCCTGGGTGATCCTAGTTCTTAACCGCTGGCCCCCGTTTAGAAAACAACAGCACTGTCATTTTCTTTTTCGGTGCTTTTATTTGGCTTTACAGCCTCAACTTACAGCTAACATTTGTGGTTTTGTATTCATTCAGTTAAACAATTTCTCATACTGTACAGCTTAACTCTTTGAAAAGCACGAGGTAGTGAACAGTCCTAGAGTTTTCATTTTTGCTCTGGAAATGCCCCAGACAAACAATTCCCCACTTTTCCCTCTCTGTCTTACAGCAAAACACAAACCATGGGGACACAAGTGGAAATTTTGTGGAAGTACAGTAAAACAGATAACAGGACACGTTTCCTTACCTGTAGGGTTGTGGGAATATGGAACAAGCTACCCTGCCAAATTATTGAAGCCGGTACCCTTGGTAATTTCAAGAAATAGCTAGATGAGATCCTGGAATCAGTGAATTGCTACCTACCAAATGTGCAAGATGGGCCAAACAGCCTCCTCTTGTTTCTAATCATTTGTATAGTATGTTCTAATTTTGATGTGGACAGTAAGGGTTAGCTACAGCAGAAGGCAATGGGAAATCTTGTTATAAGAGATTATTATTACGGACTTACTGTATAACTACAATGAAGTATATTATAGACCCTATTATATTCTTATACTTATTCTCAACATTACAAAAAAGCTTATAATTAAACTTTAAAGGTTTAAAAAGGGATTTTCCAACCAGAAGAGATTTGGGAATCCCTGAGGTAAGGCAATCTCTGTAACCCTTCAAAAGATGTTAATGTTTGGGGAGGGGGGATTTTTCTGCAGTGCTTGCAAAGGAAGACCTGAATGTGTTGTTTGAGAAGTTTTAAGAAATAGAAGTTCAGAACCAGTGAAGAAATCTTTCACTAGAAATGAATCCTTATTTCCATTCAGTATTAGAAAGCCATTCTTTTCTAGGTAAAGGGTCATGGTAACTGGAGCCTATATTATAAATACAAAGTTTGAGCATAATTTTGAGTTTCCCGAAAAACACTCATAAACAAAATTGAATCTTTATATGGTGCAATATAGAATGACACTCTGGACAAAAGTCCATTGCAGGGCACACACATTTACAGTGGCAATTTAGGGACTATTTCAAGCAGTCCGTTTTGTTATTGTTTTTCATGAATGTAAGAGCTAGTTTTTCCCACTTTGTATTCTGGTCATAAAAAGCAAGACCAAGTATTCTAAAAGTTATTTGCACGCTGGTGTTCGGGTTTCTGTCGTTTTATTTCTGACAGCTTTATAATGGGCTCTGAAATGGATTCGCCCCGACTGCTTTTGCCTGTGTGCAATTCTGTGTTTCTAGCAGTGGGCCCAGCAGGCTTTGCAGACTCCCTCTATTCAAACCCAGTGGGGGAGTGTTCCGCACATTTAACCTTGTGCACCTAAATTTCTTAGACGTTCGCTCAATTGCTAACATCAGCAAACTTTTGTAGGAGCCAGAAAGACTTCTGTGACCTAACATAAAGTAGAAAACATTCAGACCACATTCACTATAATAATATATAATACACTGTATAATATATACCTTTTATATGATATATACAGTACATAATATGGGGATAGTGTGCATGAATGTCATACATTTGATGAATTTTTTAGAGATCTCACATGTTAATTGTGTAAATTCAGGAATTTAAAAAAATCATTGCAAACATCCCAGAACTTAAAATCCATACAATATATTGATATTGAATGAACACACCTACGGTGTTTTTTAATGTATCATCATCAATCAATCACTCGCAATTTAATATTGCAGTGGGGATGGGTCTATTTGCACAAGGTATAGAAGAATGAGGATTGTATTCTGTCTAGCATTCTATTGGTCAGAACTGCAGAGCACAGCAATTATTAAAATGATTAAAGCACAGACTGTCTGCAGAACTGTGACATGATAGGAAAGCAAGCATGTTCATAACCATTGAAACCCATGTGATTATCATTGAAATTTGATGTTGATTTCAGCCACTGTTTAAAAAACAATACTGATATAGCTTGTGTTAGAATATCACAATAGCAAATCTATATGGATTAGACAAGATTCCTGGAAGGAAGTTGCATTCATGTAAAGTATAGATTTAATGGATAAACATTAAAAATCTTAAATTACAGCATTGTTTAATGGACATGTGAACCTCATACTGTATGCAACTACATACAGTGACACATTTCATTACACACAATATGAAACAATACAGTTTCTCTGTCATGAAAATAATTTCAATGAACCGTTTTTAATCACAGCTATTATTTTTTATCTCTTATTTTACCCACCAGTAATATGTGTGATTTTAATTCTGGGGCTCCTTTGCAATTTCCTTTTCATGGTAGTGTAAATGGCAATATTTTAATCTAACTTTAAAAACATGTCGAAATTCCCATGCATGTAAAGTTCATGCAACATAATAGAACGAAATAAGATTAGAAATTAGAGAACACATGTTTGAGGATTTGACCTAACTTGACCTATCTACCTCATGTGATTGCTAATAAATAAAGTAATTTAACCAAGGATGTAAATGCTATGAGGATATCAGATTCAATAATGTAGTAGGGTTTCCTTTATAGACTTCCACATTCCTTTAGGAGAGTCTTCCTCCTGTTCTCAGCCATAAATGCACTCCCTCCTAGTTTATTTGTGATCACTGGTTCATGTTTCACTTGTCATTCTAAAGATGTCTGACTTTTTGGTACCTTTGAGTATATTTAATACTTAAATGTCATTTTGTAGTCTTCTGCTTTCAAGATCAAGGAGCTTTTAAGCAGTGAATATACCTGTTTTGTTTTCCTTTGGTTTGATAACTGAACAGCAATAGCCTTTACATAATATAGTGGCCAAAAAAGAACACAGTATCTTAATGGAGTCTACCAGATGTATCAGAATTATAACTGCTCTTAATTTAAATTCCATGTTTTTAACTACAGACCATGACACTTTGTTTTCGTATTTCATTGCTTCGCCTACTAGGAAGATTATCTGTGTATATACATAGACAGACATACGATCCCTCTCCTTAATAACCATCACAGTTGTTTTTGGATGGCTTTGTTTGGTTTCAGAATGCATGATGGCATTTGCCATGAAAGGGGCAGTCTAGCAGCTTTTCTCCTTGGTGCTTGAGCTGAAGTGTGATTAGCCACTTTATTGATTCAGTGCCTCACAAAACACAAGGCAAGCTCATATTTATTTTTACATTTGAAGTTTACTCTCTGGTAAAGGCTTAGCATTCAGAAGAAGTGCCATAGTTATCAGGCACCTCCACCATGCCCGTACTGTAGCCTGAAAAGTGATGTTCCAAGATTAGTTTTCTGTCATGGCAGCCAAACATGAGGTATTAGTGTTACTGGGAAAATGTCTTTGGGATTGTTGAGCAGAAGCTGTAATTGCTTGGCACGGGATTTGTGTGTTTGACACAGAAAGATGACAATGTTGCTTTTAGGCAAGAGAGATCAGAAAATTACAGCTGCTGGGCTACTGGGAAATTTGCTACTGGGAAATAATTTTTAGGGGCTTTTTACTTCATTGCCTAATAAACCTTACAGTTTTAGGAAGTGTAATGAACTATACTGTGCTGAGCATCTCAGAAAAAGTAGCTAGCTGTTAAGATTTATTTTACAATAAAGATCCCTTTTTTATTATTATTCTTGTGAAACCCTGTTTTATATACCAGTAATGTGCTTTAAATCTGATGTTTTTAAGCCACTGTTAAGTCTATCAAATTGAGAATATATGCCTTTACAGGCAGTGTATTTTCAGGTTTCTGCAATCCTAGTTAAAAAATACACATTCATTTATCCTTAATTTTTCTGGTGTACCCTACATGTATTTATCCAAGATGTTGCAAGCTTATAAATGCTCAGAAAAAAATGAAATAAAAAAGGTGGATCAATATGAAATAGGCACTGTTGGCTCCCCAGGTGGTGTGAGGAGATCTGCCTCCGATCAATAATGCTGATCGATGACCGAGAGACTGCAGTACTGAAAAACTCTTTTTTTTTTTGGCTGCTGAAACACTGAGAGAATGAAAAGAGCCACTAACACGTCAGTTTGGGAGTATAAATCATTGTTCATTAATCGGTTAATTAGAGGTTTATCAGTATGAACCTCTCTGAAAGTCACATAATGTACCACAAGAAAACCACAAGCCTTTATTTCCTTACATCCAAGAACCACAGCATTGATATAGAATATTTTTTTTCTCTGCATGTTTTAAAAATGGGACTAATGGAATTAAAATAAGAAAATATTTGAAAATCGTATGTCTCTTGTGAAGTACAAAAGCATTTTGTAATATACTTGGAGTTGAAGACAAATTGGTGATGCAGCTCTGTATGATGGAATTATAACTAAAAATATAAATGCAATGCATAAATGCAGCTTTATAGAGTGATGGGCATTCTGAGTGACTACGAGTATTTTATGATGATGCTTGTATTGTCTGAAAATGTGGCAAAAAATCAGGGAGAGTTTAATATGAAAAAAGATGCAGCGTATAGGTTTTGTCCAGGAAAGCCGCAAACCTCTGTGTCAGCATTATTATGAAGTTCTCTCTCATCTCCTCATTCCTCATAGTGCCGGTTTCTTTTTGAGGAGTATTACTAAGACTGATGCATGAACATCAGTACTGGCAATTGTTCACTTTTTAGATTTTATGATGTCACTGACTTATACTAAACAGAATTGCCTAATTATTTTGTATACCATTAATGAACTTTCAAATTCAAATAAGACAAAGTAGTAGAACTCAGTCAAAACATTTGCGTACTTAATGTGCACTGAGTACTCAAAAGCTACATCTAATGTCAGCAGTAAATCATGTAATGCTGTCAGAATTGTCTGTGACAATCACAATCTAAATTTAATAATACATCTTTAAGACTTAACATACACATTTATTGATATGATAAAAGAACTGTGAAAGTTAGAAATGTCATGCAATGTGTAGTACAGTATAGGTTTTAATTCATTTATTGTTTTCGTGGATTATAAAAGTAAAGGATGTTTTTCTGGTTAGGAGATGAGAAAGTGTTTCAAATCTGTAAATTTTAGTTTCAGCGGATAAACAAATCGATCTTCTGGTCACAAGACAGTCGATGAGATGTTAAAGAACTGGAAGTGAAGGGTACAGGCTCCACAAGCAGTCAAATCAGATGAATCCCCTCTGCTTTCAGCCCTTCTGCCTGCCCTCTCTCCCCCTCACAGCAGATCTTTAGATTTTCCCTTTTATTTCTCATACATTTTATTTATGTTTGATTTATCGTGTCACCACGAGGGACAACACAATGAAATCCAATCGACAGGGTCACAGGTCAATATAACTCTCCTAGAAAATTGTTGGCTGTGTGGTGAAACCTCATTGTTGGCACTCCCATGATGCAAGTCCAAGAGTGGAAAAACTGGACATTTATGAAGATACAGTAGAAGCAACATAGAAGCTATTATCTTATAATGCTTTAGGTGGGAACTGCACATGTGAAAATTTGTGATGACCGTTTTTGTGTATAGAAGCAGCTGCTGTAACAGTTAAGGTATTCTTGCACAGACGGTCATAAGCAATAAGAAGCACTTTTGTCTTGCCCTGAATAGGTCAATACCAATTTATCTGAGGAAGGGAGTACTTTAAAATTCATTTTCAGTGTGGAACTCTTTAAAAGGTAACAGTTTATATACAGATAATTTTGTAATTTTCCATTATATAAATAGCAAGTGGTTTCTTTAATCATGGGCAAAGTATCTGTTTACACCAATGGCTGTAGAAAGATGAATTATGCCACCTTGCAGGCTAAAAGTACCATAAATCATGAAGTCTGAAATGCGACACTATTGATCTGAATAATTTGCACTTATTTCGTAATAGAAGACACCAGTGGAGATCATACATTTATAAATCATGTTGCTTTGCTCTTGCAGCCAAACACAGCAGTGTGAATGGAGAATTTCACCTTTAATTTAAAACAGCATGAGAGGGAAATTAAACTGCTACAGTACCTAGTGACAGATTTGGTGTCTTCAAAGTCTATTCTGTACATAAATGTAAATATGAAATATTTTGAAAATATATTTGAACAAATAGTATGTATATTAAAAGAGGAATGTATTTAAAATTATATGGAATCCTGTCTATGTTTTGTAAATAGAGTTACAAGGAGCATGAAATACTGATGAATTCTAAATTTCGGTATGTTTCCTGGTGCACGTGGATGGTACTGTAATAAACAGGAAATGCTTACTTTGGTTGGTCAGCATGGATTGTTATTTTTAACTTCTTTAATGTGAGTGCCAGTTGGGTTTTGTGAGTCTTTAGGAGGCATATTATAGCGCTACAAGATAAGCCTAACATTTTAACAAAGTAGAAATGCTGACATGGAGATAGCTTATTTACATTCTTCATTAATAAATATAAACGTGTTTGGTGAAAATGTATTCAGAGAAAGGCCAGCTATAATGAGAGCTGTCTTTTAGAGTTGGGCTGTTTATTCCAACCACGGAAGATTAAATCAAGGGACACATAAAGCTTGTTTGTGCATTCCTGTCACTGGTATGGGAGAAATTCTCTTTAGTAATGAGGTGAACAAATAGCCCTCCCTCAGAAAGGAAAATCTGGAAGCCAAGGTCAGCTTCAGTTGGTTTCTGCTATGCCAAGAGCAACCCAACAGGTCAGACTGAGTGATGCTTTGGGCAATTGTAGCCTACTTATTAGGTATAGATATAGAGACCAGACCAGAGGATGGATACAAAAATGCAAACAATGAGCTTCTGCTCAGTTTTTTGTGTTGATTTCACAGATCATTCACTTCCAGCCCAGAGAAAACAAGCTAAATAACAAATTATGTAAGCTTGCATCTACTAACATGACATGTATATAAAATGAATATATTTTTATATTGTCTAATAGGTTTATTTTTATGACTCCATGTCTTTATTGCCAAATCAAATGTGGACAGAAAAGCAAGGTATTGATTTTTACATTGATCAATTCAAAAAGTCATTCGCAATTTGCAAACCAGTGGAAAAGAACATGAATCAAATTAACCTAACTCACTTAACATGCATTGCCTGGTAACCCTAACACCAAACACCTTTGAGTGTTAATCAGTTATGTTTTATTTCAGGGTGAGGTGTGTTCAGAGAATTGTTAATGATGTACCATCATGGTCTACAGGTTCCTCTCAGCAGTCACAAGGGAATGTTGTATTTTCAGATTATTGTTTATTAGGCTACATGCTTTTTTGACACAGATGGAAATCTTTATCTTCATCAAACAATGTATATGTGTCTTTTGTTTTTCATATTTACTAATTAATTTCCCATTGATTAAAGCCAAATGCAGATGCAGTATTTGCATGTCAACTTGTACTTAAGTAAAAAAAAACATTATTTGTAACATGACTTTGAAACATCAAGAAAAGTTCTTAGTTGCGTCAGATATGAAATAGTTTGGTATACAGCTGGATTCAGGATGATAAATTTTCTCTACAGCATTTAGATTATCCCTTTTGTACTAGCATGTGCAGTTGCCAAGGTAACGAAACCGTGCTTCATGGGAATTTTAAATGTCTTGGGGAAATTGGACAACTAAACAAAACCTTGACACTGAGCCTTGTTGTGATATAGAATCATTTTCCATAAAATAAATTGCCAGGTGTTGCAAACTGAGATAACATTACCTGGTCAGAAGATGTGTAGTAAAATGCATTAAGTGAAAAATATATCTTCAGTCTTCAGTTGTCAACAATGTATTGCTCTTAAATTAAAGAAGAATCACTTCTTCTCAGTCTCTGTATTATTTGACATATTTTATCAGCTGAATTTATTAAATTTTTCTCGTGTATATGAAGTATCATTTTAGTATTAAGCATGGATACATCCTTTTATATTTGTAAGATGCTTATACAGTATTTGTCTGTACATGCTTGTAGACTGTAATTTGTACAGATACAGTAACCTTCAGAAACAAAGTTACTTAAGCAATATAAAACAAAATAATAAAGTTAGCCATCTGGAGTTGGTCACTCTTCCACCTAGAGATGTTTTGGAGATATATTTTCTGGAGGTAGTATCAATTACCAAATATACCTTAAAAGACCTTATCTTGTGAAAACTGGCTGTGAAATAACCCTGTATCAAAAGTGCAAATTGGGAGTGCTACAGGTTTGTGCTCACCTCCCTAAAAATGCTGTAGGGATAAACAAAAAAGACACAATTATCTTAATCTATTATTCATGGAAGGAAAAATGTCATTAGACAGTAGAAATTTAGGTGATACGGTTTCTTGACTTTATTAATATGTTGTATCTAATTTATTTTTAGTAATGGAATTTCCTGATTAAATTTTATCCCTTGTAATGAACACATGGTGAATACGATTCTGTGTTTGTCTTCAACAGCAAGAGGTCTTTAAAAATCACATGTGAAGGAAATTCTGAAGGCAATTACATATTTTACTGGTTTCTAGAATTACATTATTATAAATGAAAATATAGTTTTCAACTTATTTAATAACATGAATATATACAGTAGTACCTTCCTATTGTAGATAGGCATACAAACAATCACATTATTACAATTATAGAACTTAGATATACAGTATGGTCTGGTTTCTATCCTAAAAATATATTATGCTCTTGTGATGATACAAAATATCAGCTGTGTTAGCTGTTTATTTGAGGTACATGTAAGATAGAACAACCTCAGTACCCCCATTTTCAAAGACAAGGAAATAACAGTAAAACCTTTCAATGTTTAAAATTAAGTAATTAAATATAAAAAGATTTATTTTTAAATCTATTTAAATGACAAGTTTTGCAAACAGCCTCAAACTTTCTCTTTTTTATATTGGGCAGGTATTTTACAGTGTATTACATTAGGAATCTTTTTTTTATATCTAATACTGATCCAAACTTTACTGGTATTTTTACTTAAAATTTAAAAGTAAATATTTCTTGATGGGTGCCTGTACCCTTTTTAATACATCAAATGAGCTTTTGGCACATACAGTAGTTTACGATAGTTATATATATATAAGCTTGTGTTTATGTATACAAAGAACCAAAAAGAACTCACAACAGAGGCAGAAAGTTAAAGCACCAGACATCATTTATTTCCCTTGGCTTTCTTTTGGCTGGACTTAATTTACACATGACTCAGGCAAGGTGTGATCCATTAAAGGGGATTATCCATTCTGTGCTTTGTTGCTGGAGCAGGCTGCTAGCTATGCTCAGAAACCTGAAGGATGCCTGATCCAGAATTTCCATTTATTTTTGAATTGACCTTCAAACCATCACAGTTTTGTGCCAGAATATATGGAATATGTGGTGTTGCACTGTAAATTCATTTACAACAAGATCTTATTAAAAGGCAATATTATCCAGGATTTAAGCTGGCAAATAATGTGTGGGGAAAAATATTTTACAATTTTTTCTTGTGTACTAAGTCCCTGATATGTCAGGTTTTACATATGAATTCGATACCATCACTCCTTTTCAGAAGAGATTTATTTATGTGCAATGCTTGCGAAAGCTGACGTTGCAGCTAACGAATGCTGATGCAGCTCCACGCTCAATCCTCTCTATATACACATTACCTTGCA
The DNA here is from genome assembly GCF_040954835.1 of Lepisosteus oculatus. NCBI lineage: Eukaryota > Metazoa > Chordata > Actinopteri > Semionotiformes > Lepisosteidae > Lepisosteus > Lepisosteus oculatus. The sequence continues at coordinate 12,258,773 of NC_090712.1, forward strand.
AAAAGTATTCACCCCCCCTTCCAGTGACGTGGGAAGTCCAAAACCTGCACCATCCCAGTGTGCAAAGTTGGTAGAGGCAGCTGCAGTTGCTGCTGCAGGTCCTTTCACCAAGCATTGACGCAGGGGGTTGAATATTTATGCAATCCACATTTTAATTTGGAATTTTTCATTATAGTTTTTGCTGACCTTTATTTTCTTTCACCCATGTTACTTTTTAAAAATGTGTAGAATGGGATCAACTGAATGGGACTGAATGGGACAAGGTAAATACCTCTGGAAAGCAATGTACTGTATATGCTTCAACTCAGAAGATTCAATGATTAAGGGTGTGCTTGTGTTTGAAATAAAAAATACAGTTGCAGTTTCGTTTGTATGCTATTTATTACATGAAGTGCAAGAGACATACAGAAGACTGAGGAATGTCCTGTGAAGGAACAATCAGAGAAGTAAACGTCTCTGTTAATTTTCTGTTATTGCTAGTTCCTCTGAAACTGAAATGTTGGCTTTGGAAAAGGGCTTGGTACTGTATATATCTGGCTCGAAAGGATTTGTTATAGAGGAGGAAAATCTGGATGTTAAGTCACATGAACAATGATGCTGTTCAATATACCAAATTGAATCAGTATTTGCAAAAAGTGGTCAAGTCAGTTAATAATCCTTCTGTATATATCACTTAATGTTACATAAAAAACACATTTCACAAATACAGTCTGTTACATACATGCATATGGTATGTTAACATCAATATGTATTTTATAAAGTATGTTGACAATCGAACTATAGTGCTGATAAAAATAATGCCAATATACTGTATCTACTGTATGTCATCCCTTACAAGAATACAATTAAACAGAGCAACAAACGAAACAAGAAATCTTAAATCATTTGTTAAATGCAGTCTTGCTCTAAATCAAAATTTTCAGTGTCTGGGTCAAAACAACAACAAGTCTTGTGTACCAAAAAGACTAAATACTTTTTGAAAACTGGTGGATAATGCAGATGTGTTTAAAGGGCTTATTTGAACTCAAGGACATAAGAAAGGTTACTGTTGAGAGAAGGCCATTCAGCACATCAAGCTTGTTTGTACAGCAAGATACAGATACAGTGTTTCCTCGTACAACCAAATGCAGTGTAGCTCTGAAGCTCAGCATTAAAATTGTATTTGTCTGCAGACATCGGCTGTGCAGCACTGCAGCACGGCACGTAATATCTGGCAAGCCCTAAACAAGAAGGATGGCATGATTACATCAAAAACAGAAAGTTCTGGCACAATTTACTGTTTGCAGTCTGCAACTATAAATACACGAGTTAGCCAGCCTGTGTTACCTGATCCAGTAAGTCCATCAATGACAGTGCAGTTGCTTGTACTGTTGGCTTCAGTGTAGACTATCACAGTCTGAATAACAGAGCAGCACCCCCATTCTCATTGAGAAAGAAGACAGCTGGCACACACAGCAGCATCAAATCTCCTGGGCATCTAAGCTGTATGCAGTAGCCAAAAACCAGGAGAGTTCTCACTACAGAAATTCTGCCCAGCTGTTAAAATACCACATTTGGCCAGTAATAAGTAATTATTTTATTTTTTAATTCAAACTTATGCTCAGTAGCTTGTATTATGCATAGATATGTATCCTTATGCATGCACATTTATACATTCATTTTGTATAATGAATGAATGTAATAAATGTGAAGGGGTAACATCTGTTTTGGAGAGTAATAATTAATTTATTTGTTGAAAACAAGGATCACAGAAATCCAATTGTTGCAGAAAAAAAAGACAGCGATTGTCTTATTTTCTTATCATTTCTGAATACTCATACTACGATGCGTTTTAATTTGTGCTGGAATATCACAGCAATTTAGGAATTGTGTACAGTATATGTTGGTTTTAAGACCAGAAGTGATACTTCTGACTGGTTGAGCATTGCCTGCAGTCTCTGCTTGCCCCTTTGAACCAAGATAAACCTGGAAGTATAGTGAATAGTGTTTTAAACACTTGGACTTTCTATTATGCTTTCACGGTTATGCTATGTCAGGTTGGAAATTGTGCATTTGTGAACCATTAACATTACTTTTAACTCCTTTTTAAATTACCTTCCAGAATGTTTACTATTGGAGATGCTGTGCTTTTTGCAAGAGCAGCTGTCACTCGCATGCTGATTTTTCAATGAGTGGCAGGTTAGGGCTCAGTTTTGTCGGTGCTTTGGGAAACACTGCTGTTGTTGTTGAAGTGGCCTGTTCTGTAAGACGGCTTTTCTGCATTGTTCTACTTATTTTTTTTATGTTTTTGGCAGTATTTCTGTATCTGTGAAGCTATTCCCATAACTTGTTATACACTGCAGCAGGTGTTTTTAATGTCATGTTCATTAAATACATACATTTACATTTTTGCAACAAAGGAGCCGAGACAGTTCTTGCATATGTATCTATAAAATGACTGGGGAAACCTAATTTAAATGATATTTTAAATGTAGAAAAATGCTGAATTTAATGTTCTCATTAATGTTCGTTTTATTACAGAAAGCTAGTCACACTGGTGAGGAATAAAAGTTTGGATTGGCTTGGATAAGGGAAGCTGATTTGACTGTCGGTTCCATAAAATCTAATTCCTTGTGATAATAAATTAATGAAATGAAAGGGAGAAAAAGGCTTTTTTTTCCCAGGGGGATGAATTGGTTTGGCAATCCAGCACCTGAAAGGGAACTGGGGAAGGGGAGGGGATTCCTGGTTTTTGCCAACAGTCAGCGAGGATTTCTAGATCTTTTTAAATTATCAATAGCTGCTTCATGTGGACCATGGTTCAGCTGGTCTAGTTATTCCTTTTCATTTGGAGAAGTGCATGAGACCTCTATTTACAGTACATCTGTTATGGCTGTTTAAATTGCAGTTTTACTTTAACCCGTTATGTAGGTTACATTTTAATTGTCCCAGTTCAGTTTGCAATCCAAACAAAATCATACTCTTACACAAAATAATATATTCCAGCATATTTCGGCAGCTTTGAAAATCATACATGGTTCAGCACAAGGGGAAAAAAATGAAAATAACCCTGACATAACATCCAAAAAGATGAAGAAGTATGTCCTGTTATCAAGATTCTTTGATACGGGTGAGTTGACAGAGGAAATCACCACCATGTGTCAATGCAGTAGAATATTGTTTCAAATGGGGGGGTTACCAAAAATAGAGAAATTTGGGAAATAACTGAGCGAATTAATCAATCCATAAAATCAAAATCATAACCTCAATTTACAGATTTCTGCCAACAATATACTTTTGAAGTTGGTATAACTAGAGGTGCATCAGTTCTTTGTGAAAACACTCATCAACGTTGGTGAGTAATAATTCAGGCATGCATCTAATACAAATATTTATTAAAAATAACCATACATACACTAAAGTAGGCACACGATAAACACACAACACACAAGTTACACTATGTTAACAAATAAGGCATTCCAGAGGCCACACAGAACAACCCTTGTGACCAAGACTGTTACCAAGTATTGAACTTTTAAATTGCGTCTCCAAGTGCTAAAAGAAGAATTAACCTGTCTTCTAAATTAAATAGGAAACAATCTGACGTTAAACCCCTCTCTGTAAACCCGAATGGCATAATATAAATGGGAACCTATCTCCCTATTCTAAAAATGCACTTACTATCCAGGAGAGGATTTTTTTAACTGAGGGATTCTTTACACAGGAAATCAGGGTGTCCTTAAAAACCCCAAATTACAAGCTTTCATCAAAATGTTCTGTTTGGTTGTGACAGAAATTAAACTGCAGACCATTAAGCACAGAATATTAGAACTAGCTCCAGAACACTGGCCTTGTCTTTAGGGAAGACAGGCCTGCGAGCTGTGCTTTATTATTAACATAGAGATAGATGAGAATTGTTCCTAAAATTAAAACTAAAGACATTTCTTGTGTGCGGGCAAGTAGACAATCCTGCTTGTTTAGTTCTTCACATAACGTAACAGTATATTGCTTCTGGCTAATGGTGACCTTTATTTTTAAAACAGTTTATCATTTACATATAATTTTCTGGGGGGCAGAAAAGAGGTGTTATCAATAAGAAATATAATTTAACATAATATGCATAACAAGTTTCCTTAATTTGACATGATTTGACATGATTTGCACGGATTTGATGCCAGATATTGATTCAAAATGTATCCCTTCATATATTTTGATGCAGATACCTGTACAGTAGCTCTTGTTTAAAATAGGAAGAAAATGATAAAACCTGTTAATGGCAAAATTGATATGTTCTGGCTTTCTGATTACTTTCAGTTTGCAGTTTTGTTCGGTAGAAGTCAACACTCTCTGCACATTGTACACAGTATAATTTCTTTTCTCTTCATAGCTGGAGTTTAGATTTTGGCTCAGTGGTACTGTCTGACACATGGTTTAAATTGTGGACTACCAATTGCATCTTGAAAAGGCAGGAAATCTCAGCACACATTTCATTCAGTTTGAATATTTTCTGTTTCAAGCCTTAGCTGATAGTTTCAAATGTGACAATAGAGAAATTTAGTACTGATGCAAATTAATATTTAAAATAACACAGATTATAGTATAATAAACAAATACATTATGACATCAGTTTAGCACTGTTTTTTTCAACACTCAGGAGGGATCCACTGTAACATTTACAGTGAATGAAATTCAATTAGCTAGAATTATCCAAACTAAATTTGTGAGTTGCCAATCTCAAATAGCTGTTCTCAAGTATCCAAAGATCAGTTTTTGTCTGTGATTGTTGAAGGGGGAATTTAGTGTACATTGAGGATTAAAAAAATCTCAAATTTTCCCATATAAAGAATGCTGAACATCCTTCATAGTGGCTCAATCACAGTAATGAATAGCACAAGAATTTCACCATTTGAAGCTTGGTATTATATTAGCCATAAAATACAATTATAGTCCCAACAAAGATAACACCACTGAGAGTGCAGTGTCTTGAAAATGGAGAAAATTAACCACATTTTGCAACAATGATATCATAATTAAAAAAAAAACTTAATTTCAGTGTGACAACTAGAGACACAATTTGCTTTTTTATTATCCTCTGCATTTTATATCCAGTTTTTATATCATTAACTGGCTAATAGCTTGTCTTTTAAGACACTTAGTTGTTACACACACTTCTAGTGTGCTAGCTTTTGGCAAGTGTATGGCATTATTGTCACTTTGTCAGATTCACAACATAATTAAATTCCACTTCAAAGAGCCTACTTAACATGAAAAATATTCTATGTTGAGTGTAATTAGTACTGGTATAAGCACATGCCCTAAGCTATATGCAAGTGATTATACTTTAATATAGGAAGCATATTAGAAAACTAACTACCACGTTAACTGGAATAAATCTTTTACTTTGCTGATGTGCCCTAGTCTATAATTTAGTAAATGATGAGACTGCCAGTGTTATCTGTGAAGTGTAGTTTAGTAGTTGACATTTCTTCTCTTTGAATGTTATATGTGTAAATTTCAGTATTTGCATTTTGATTAATCCTACACAGATAAAAGAAAAATAATACCTACAAATAAAAATTGTCATGTGCCTAACATGCTCCTTTAAATTATTGACAGGCTCTTTTTAGATTATTAAACTGACTTCACATTGTTAGCGTATCATGATTATATTTGAGTGAACAGACAACTGAACTCAGTGATAAATTTTGAAAAAAATACTTTAAGTAGACAGCTGTCGAATGTTGTGCTTTTTAAATATTGCAGTAGTGTATCATAACTACAGACATAATGTTCCAAAGCTACCCTAAAGCAACAAGATTAACAAGATGCAGAGATGAAAACGTCCTTGGAAAAATAAACATAACATTACACAGGGGTCATGAAACTATCGAAATATCAGGAAATAAATTGGCAGATAATTCAATTAGAAAAATAATGTTTATAACTCCCAATTTGTAAAGATGTCTGCCAGGAATCTACCTAAGCAGTAGGAATAATTAAATGAATATGAGTTTTCTTTGTTCAAAGTACAGGTTTGGTGAAAAGAGTAATAATTCTTTACACAGGAAATCAGATTTATCTAAAAACTACATATTTTTCAGTCACATCCATAGTCACCTATAGCTGTAACAATAATATAGAGTATGTTGGATACAGTGTGCATGTTCTCGGTAATGCTTCTGTTTTATTCTCATCATACTGAAAACAAATCCTTTGAATATTATAGTACCCTGTGTTTTCATTAATTTTGTCATATATACTTAAAATGATATGAGCTGATTAATCAGTCACTCAACCCTAGATCTGTGTTGTGGCAATTTTGTGTGCAATACTTCTATACCATGAAAAAAGTCAGAAGCTCATCCAGATATTTTGTTTGGAGTGGGCAGGAAGACTGTGGATTGATACAGATAGTACTGTATATGGTTTGCGGACAATTAAATTAATAGACTGTAAGTGTAAGGAAGAGAATTTCAACTGTCATTATAATTGTCTCAGCATTTGTTAACTATGATGATTTGTAAGTGACAGATTTAATTATCTTTTGTACAGTAAAAAAAGAGAACTAAAGAATGCACATGTTGGTTTCCAACCAGTGAAGCCCTTGTGTAGTCATTATGTCACTCACCTTAAAGCTTTCCCTTTGCTGTTCTGGAATATTAAAAGGAAATTTTATATATTTATATTATATATTTTTTATAGAAAAATGTACATGCCTGTCCTTCATGAAAAAAACCAACTTTAAACAATGTTTTTTTTTTTCTTAAGTATGTTTCCAAAAGAATTGTTTTCCTGGCCAAAAATTTACAGTATAAATGAGGATGATTCCTGCAGTTATATATTTTATGATTTGCTTTATTATGTGGATATTTTTTCTAAAGGCAAGCATTTTGTTCAGAAGCAGTTGTTACTGAGTTCTATCTTAGAACTGTAGACCTTAAATTGCACACTTAAGGTTATCTTGAGTTCTTTAATTTCAGTGAAGAAAAATTGTGTTACGGGTAAGCTCCTAATACCATGTCCCAAAAGACAGGAAGAAAAAGTAGACACATTTTTATTCTCTGTATCTCAAAAGAATTGCTTCCACTGAGCACTTTGTTGATAGGAATCTGTCTCTGTTTATTCACAATTTAAGTGCAGAATCACTTTAAACTCTGGAGTTTTGTTATCAAATGGATAGTTATGAACTTTATCTTGACAGCACATGAACAAATTATCCTGTCAGTTTGAGTGTATCATCCATAATTCCTTGTCCTTTTGTTCCATAAACAGTTATTCCAGTCTTGCTGACCTTGGTGTGGAAGATAAATATATTAAATTAATTTGTTCTCAAGTGACAGGGAAGTATGGCAGTCCTGTAACTAACTGTGGACATTTATTAATGGCTTGTCTGTTGAACAGCAAGGACCTTAGTCACTCAGAGGAGGTCAAATGTGAACAAAGAGATGTGGGTTCATATTAATGGGAAGTTTAAATTTGGCACATTGGCTGAAGAGCCAAAGAAAAACATACATATCACAAACCTGCCTAATGTTATGCATATTTAACCTGGAATCCTGTCTTTGACCTTGTCTCAATTATTTTGTTCATAAGATATAGTTACGTGTGCCAATAATTTTTTTATTTTGTATCCGTCCAGTTTTGAATTGTTAGTTGATAATTATTTTAGTTTACTGCTGCAACCACTGTAATACATAGGGAGCATGAGAATTACACTGATATATGCACATACTTTGAACAATCATTTTATAGGCTTACAGGTACCCAGCAAGCCCCAGGTATACCAGGATACCTTGGTTGACTAACTCATGTCCACGTAATTCTGTCACGGACGTCCAAAGGGACTACCTGAGGGCAGCAGGAGAGCGGAAAAAGACCCATATGCGTAGCAGCGAGACGGGAAAAAGGCCCGGGCTCGTGGTGCAAAGGGTTCAGGAATGCCGTATAGAAACCTCTGCCCTCAGGTAGTGGACGTGGTGCGACCTGGTGCTAGGTGGGTCTCAGGACATCCGAACGTCAATGCTGAGTGAGGGCAGAGTGCAAGACCCGGAAATATATAGCCCAAGGGAAAGAGAGGGACCGGAAGGACAGCAGGCAGGAAACTAGGGACAGCACAGAGAAGAAGCGCCCTCTGGCTGCAGAGGGCGTGACAAATTCTCAATCTATTAATGACTTTCCTGACTTCTGGACTGTGGAGTCCTATGTATTTTTAATTGTCTGTGTTAAACTTTTGCTTTCCTGCTTTTATACTGTATGCCTGTTGTGAAAAAAATGGGAGAGCTAGGAGAATTGATTAATCTGTCATCTTTTCTATAGATCGACGTTTAGACAGTGAAAATACAGGAATATGAAGTAACAGCAAATAGATTGTCTTACATTGGTATGCTAAAAATGTTGTATTAAGGTACTTCGTTACAAAGCATTTACAAGCAATCAAAACAAAAAATCAATGGCATTCCTTCTTGTGCTACATGTGCTGAGTCCCACAGATTTTATAAACCTGCTCTGAGGACAGGTCTTTCCTTCTGTTTTATAGTAGTACCTCTGAAAGCCTACAATTATATATAGTTTTTAAAATAGGGGCGTGTTTGTATCGGCCAGCTGTTCCAATTATTCTGGCACTAACTCTTCGATGACACTTTACCCACTGTGCATGTGAAATCCAGGCCACATCCCTTCTGTTCTCAAAAGTAATTAGTACTAATGCCTCTCTCCTGGTTAGAATATGGCTCCATGTATTTCAATAAAATATTAGAAGCACAATGTCAGTTTAATGTGGCTATGCTGGGAAATGGGGAAAGAGCTTCATAATTTGTTCCCATGGGTAATGAATTAGAATGAACAGCGACTATGTATTTTTTTAATTACCTCATACAAAAACCATAGTCTAACATCATGATATGGTTTATTTGTTCATTATATTGAACAAATTATTATTTCATTATATGTTTTGGGTTGTGTCCCTACTCTTATAATCAGTAGTGGATAAGGTAGGTGATAAATAGTAGTAGCTACTTTTCAAATTTCAAAAGGTTATTTAAATCACAGCATACTGTATGTGCCTGTGTTTTCAATCTGTTTAATACAACTCTAATTTACTCATGTTATTTAAAACAGTATGTTTACTGCTATCTGGGGCCTTGCAGTGTGTAAAATGGAAAATGCGTATGACAAAAACACAAAAGAAGCAATAAAAGATCTTGTGTGCTAAGGCTATTAGCATTTGGTGATTTCGTCAGGGCTTAAAAAGAAAATAACTGGCAATTTCAAATTCAAAATGCAATTCAAATTGTCAATCCCACCTCTAGCACAGAGTAAGTGGGGCAGGTAGCCAGGTTCACCTGTCTCAGCTATTCATCAAAATGAACCATAGCAAGCATAGGGAAGTTGGGAGTATGCTGTTAGACATACCAGCATAGCAGACACCATCAATGTGAAGGAGTGGATAGGTCAGTGGGAGCTTGTGGGTCCAAATTGAGGCTTGGATGCGTTTGCTTTTGTAGCCTTGAGCAAGGTATTTCTCTCAAATCTACTCTACTAAATGCCCTACTGTATAAATCGAACTCTAAGTCATCATTTTAAATGAGAGTCTGTTCTTAATTTACTTACAGTACCCGTTAAAATTGTGTGAGACACTTTCGAATGAAAAGTGCTATATAAATGCAACTAACAATAATTGTTAATTATTATTAATTAAAAACAGCAACACTAATACTTAGAAGAGTTGTTTTGCAAACTTTTTCTACATACCTAAAATGTTTGAATCTGTCCAGATAATTTTTCTGATCTAGAGAATAAGACGTAAATATTTTAATCTATTAATTGAGGCTAAAAAGGGGTCTTAGTTGCCCCCCCACAGGGAAATGCACCAACCGTGTTAATTAGCAGTGAGAGTGTGGCACCATGTGGATCCTCCACAGTCCAGCTAATTGAAAAAGACCATGATCACATCTCGCAGGCTCTTCCTGCTCATTGTCATTAATGAAGCATCTCCGTTCCCTTCCTGCGTAGAGACCTCTTAATTAGTGCTAATTTTGTAGTTTTATGGTGTGTCATGAAAATTAAGCCTCCAAGTAACATATTTATTGCTTTTGGTTGGAACAATAGATGCTTCAAAGAAGGCATCCTTTTTTTAAGCTATCATTTTAATGGCCTATTGAATTTTTTTTTCTGATGTGGTATTTGTGAAGGCAGGAGAAAAAGGACAGTGCTCGCATAAATTAAAGTCCATTCAGCTATCATGCACAGAACAAGAGCACAGATTTAGCAACAAAAGCTTGGGGGACTAAAGGTTTGTGGCCTGGAAACACTTTTCTATCATTTCAACATAAAGCTTAGCATCATTAAAGAACTGCATTGAAATAGGACTTTAAGGTCACCATTTTGTTGCGTATGTATTCAACTTCTTCTCTGTCCTCTAGAATGCTACTTACATTTCTAAGATGTCATTTTGCTACAATCCATATAGTGCTATCACAAAAAGTATTATTTATTATATACTTTTGGAATGGACACTTTTATTTACTACTACAGTGTAGAATGGACAGTAGCCAATGAACTTAAGTTTACTACTATAAACCTTGTATGTGCACTGAAGGAATTAAAACATCCTCTTCCAAAGCTTATTTCAAGTCATTCGACTCCTTTCACACTATGAACCCCCAACAGAAAATAGCATCCAATGGAGGTCCCACTGATAGCATTGATGGTTATTCCACTGATAGCTTCACCACTTGTTTGGAATTGACTTCACTCTTAGATGATTACACAGCTCAGACCTGGACAGGCAACCTTCAAGAATGCAGAATCTCAGTTTCCTAGCAGTTTCCTTTTAATTTCAGCTCACTTTTTTCATGAAATTGTTTTTAATGAAAAAAGGTGAATGTACTGTAATTAACATACATATACGTACTGTACTAACATGTACAGTATAAGGTCATCACATGTGCCATTTTGTTGCCATTCTTTGATTCCACATTAGTTTTCAGTGCGTCAATAGGCATATGACTGTTTGTGGATAATTACTCACAGATCATCCCATGATAGGAACTCTTCCATAATTACAGGAAAAAAGCCTGGAGCAGAATTGCTGTATGTGTGAGAACATCATTATTCAATGTTTATTAATATAATTCTCTTGTAGTTGCCACAATAAGTAAGAAAAAAACATATGTTGGTAGTTTCTGAGTTGTCATAAAAGGCCACAACGCAATTTTAATTATGAGTTAAATTTTGGCTTTGGCTACAGTGCACACACACAGAACTGCAAGAAGTGAATGTTGTAGTAATTATAAACACTACCACACCACAATACTACAAGAGTGATAACTACTGTTTCATTTTTATTCATTAGTCTGTTTATGTCATAGGACATTTTAGTTTTCTGTAGAGAGGTATAATGTGGACAATGTTTTAAGGTCCTTGGGAGTATTTAAAATGGTGTCAATCAAAATGCAAAGTGTCTAATGTTTAGAGTATGTCTTCTGTCTGTCTTTGGCAGCAGAATGGAATACATGTGAATTGCAATTATAGTCATCAGAATAACTAAACTATTGAGCAAGGAATGGCAGTATAGTGTTGCAAATTTAATTTAAAAGATTCCTTGTTCCGGTAACAGTAGAAGTGCCTGTCTATTTCATGATGCATGTTGATGTATTAAGATAAATAGCCTGTCATCTAAAACTGGAAAATGCTGCAAAATTGTACACGGCTTGCATATTAAGTTGAGAATCAGCCCTCTTATACTTTTTTCTCTTTCCTCAATGTAATGCAGCTCATCCATAATGTAGTCATCATGGGCAAGATAATTGAGTGTACTCAGAAATATATAACACATTGTGGTTCCTATACTAGAGTGTAAAATTATTAGAATGTACCTGAAACACTCAAGTTTGGAGTGATGTTTTAGAAATATGAAAACAGCCTTTGTAGGATTTTGGTCTGAGTGACTGTGAAGGCTCTTGCTTGGCTTTAATATGGTTTATTTGCTGCTCACACTGTACTCATTCCAGTGAGCGATTCTAAATCTAGAATTCTAACAGCTCAATTTAAAGAATAGCTGCTCTTTCCAAGAAATGCAAAATGAATTCTCAGTCATAGATGACAGCATTGACTAACATGTTGTAGAAATACTTTTTGTCTGTTAACTCTGACTTTAAAGAAAAACATACTTGTTTCTTCTCAGTTTGAGTTCCTTTCTTTGAGTCTCTTTACATTCCAGCAGTGGCATTGTTTCTTCATTTATAAAAAATAAAAAACATAATATAATTAATGAAAGAAATATGGAATAATTCCCAAATGGCTGTGAGTGCTAAAAGTCTTATTCTTATAGTTCATGTGCACCTTTGTTTTAGGTATATATAGCAATTCTTGTTGAGCTCATTAATTATTATAGTTGATACTCTGTAGGAATTATTTATTTGATCAAACTGGGCTAAAATTCAGCATTAGCTGTTTGCTTTTTTGCTATCTCCTGATTAAACTGTAATATAGCTACAGAGATCTTGAGTATTCCCATAGGATTTCTTCAGTTTATTGCTTCACATTTTTGCAAAATATAGGAATGTTCTTCACAATTCGGTGATGTGGATAGAAGGGATTTCAGTAGTGTTGAAATGAATTTCGCAAATGAATTCAATTTCAGCTGGGCAGCATGCCTTGATGTTGAAAATCGCAGAGGATAAATAGCAGCTAATCTGCATTCTATGAGGGGTGGCAACTGACTGAGTCAAATCATGTGCAGTGCTGTTTGTTTATTTGTTTGGAAATTGAAAGCATAATGTGCCCATTTTCCAAAAGGACAAACTGTAAATGCCAGATAGACAAGATCAGATAAAGAACTAATTTAGAAAAACATTAAGTCATTATCTAATTTTCTATAAGGATTTCCTCTCCATTGATACCAGAAAGTATTAAAGTGCTGGCTGCTGTGTTATAGGCAGAGGACTGTACTGTATAATGCTGAAATAATTTTGATGTAAAAAAATCCTTTCAGCAAGTATACAATACTGAAGTCCATTCTAACATGTGACATCTATGTGTTAATATGTTTTTAACTGGTATTGAAGGTACAGAGGAATCCCCAAGCAGTGATCTCCTCTGAGCTAAGGATCCAATATGAAACAATGGGGAATGTGTCTTTCTCTCAGATTTATTTCTGATTGCATAGCACCATTCTGCTCCTTATGTTTCTTCCTTCAGGGTCCCTGGACACTGCAGTTGCTTAGCAACCATAAAATTAGCCCTAGGATGTATCATTCAGAAACAGATTACACTGTAGTCAGGTTGCAAGGTTGTTGTGAACTGTACTCCCAAGAACTCTCGCTTTCAACCAGTGCATTGACTTCATTCATCAATGTGCTCTGTGGCAGCCATGTGAAGTGACTGTGTCAGTATCATACTCTGTGCAAGAGCTAAGCAAGCTGAATACATCATTTTTGTTTGTTATTTAATGCTAGCTGTAGTCATTTTTTATCAGCAATTATGAGAGAGTGAGGAGAATACAGATATAGAAGTAACAGAAGTGAAAAGGGAAAGAAAGGTACAGCAGGAGCATTAACAGAAGATACATACTTGAAATTCCCACATTGTATGTGGCATGGAGTTGTGTGCTTGAGTAAGTGATACACTCATATTGTTGTCATGTCATATAAATTATATTTTCAGAAGGACAATTCCTGAAAAGTGAACATTTGTAATTCTGGAAATTTGCTACCAATGTGGAAATTCATACTGTACTTATGGTCTGTCCAGGTCCTTCTGAGTTAAATGTATTTTTAAAAATATACAGTAGTCATGCTCTGCTGTTTTTAATCTTGATTAAAATGTGAATTTTATTTTAAAATGTAAGTCTTGAATTGGTAACACTACAAATGGCTTGAACTGAATTACTAGTAATGAAGCTCTTCACCATAAATGGACATGAAAAGCACCAATCCAGCAGACTGTCAATGATCATATTCCCCTTTAGTAAACAAAACAACAAAACAAACAACATAAACAAAATAATTTAATTAGGAAGTTCCTTTACAATTTCACAGCAACTGGAATGTTATTTTCAGTTTAAGCAATGGCACTGCAGTGGATATCCTTTCAAAGACTGTTAGCTAGTGGCCCACCAATTCCACTTCTAACAGCGCCTTTTTTCCTTGATGCCTAAGTAGTAATCAAATTTATATGTAGGACTAGTGAAATCAGGGTTTATGATGAAGAAACTGATGGCATTTTGTACTTCTTATGTCTGTTTTATATTATTCTGTTTTGTAGTTATTTGTGTTTTCTGAGCATTATAATCTAGTAGATGCTGAACAAAGTATGTATTTTTTTATAAAATACACATTATTTAACTTTGACTGTTAAGGGCTTGAAAGGGGCTTACTGATACAACTGATATCCCCATTTATTAATCATTGCTTAGGCTATTTTAAGAGGTTTAAGAGGAGTAGCTGCAGCTGTAGGAAAGCAATATGAGGTCCCTTAAAATGTGTTTTTACAAAGATGTAATATTATTTGAAAGATATCTCCAAGAATGATTTGCCTGCAATTATTTTGTTAAAATGTAGCTGAAACTTAATGAAATATATCTCAAAGTGAAAGTTCAAGAAAATAATCAAACCTGTCTGTTTCCACCAATTCTGGAGCACTATAGTATAAATAAGACCACTCTACTCCAAAGTTCACTCTTCTCATGTACCGTCACCACCACCAGTGCACCAGCCCTTTGCATTATTATAACTGATTATAACCCATTAGTCAGCACTGTCGTCCCTGAAGCCATGCATGATATGTATCAATTTATCAATAAATACAATTATTGCAATCCTATTGTTGGGATTTGACGATCTTAGGAAATAAATAAAATGGTCCTGATACTGTAGCTCACCATATTATTTTTGTTAAAAAATTAACAACACTAACTATAATAAATCTGAACCACAGCTAAAATTGCAAATGATTAAATACAATTTGTATTGATTTTTGGCTATTATATCAACTTTACAGTACAAAGATGACTAATGAGATATTGGAATACCAATGTACTGTTTTGTTAAGAAAGCAGAAAATTGTCAAGGCAACAGAAGACGGTAAATGTGAGGTAAAATAATGACAAATAACCCAGTAATATCCTTATATGATTGCATTTACTGATGGAAGCAGAAAATAACACCTTCATCCCTTGAGAGATCCCTTATATAAATAAATCAGTTGGTGTTTCAAAGAGTGATGAAGCTTTCATGTGAGACTGAGGCCTGTTCTGTTGTGGGGGGTTCAGAGAGATCAGCTTAAAGGAAAGAGGAAGAGCTGTGATGAGGCAGCCATATCAGTGCTTTATCTGCAGAGGAGAAAACAATAAACAGGAGGCAACAGAACAAAGAAAACACCTAGTGTCATTTAAAGATAATTCACATTGCTTTGAGGTTAATGTTAAGAGAATGTCTGGATTTATAAAATACATTTCCCAACAGAAAATCTTGCTGGATCTTACCTTCTTTTTCCCCCCATAAATTTCACAATATTTCTGGCACTGCTGGTTGCCTGTTATTCAATGGGCATTTATGCACTGCTGTTTTGGAGAAGAAGCGTGAAAAATAGAAGTGTCAGCTTCACAATGATATAATGTTATTTACATATATTTCTCAAGGGAAAAGGCTTTTTCAAATGAAATGGTGGAGGTGTGCAGGATGTCTGAGTATGCCGTAAACATATTGCATGATTACAGGTTTATTGAACTAAGGGGGGGTCAAATGCAAATGATGTTAAAACCTGGAAGAGCACAAAAGGAGAAGAAACAGACCTGCATCCAATACCTTTAGAGTAACTGGGGCATGTGTCATCTTTTCTCATTTCTGAAATTCTAATCTGTATCAGGCGAACTGCTGTGTGCTCTATAGAGTGTCTGGGTTTGCTTCACTGGCGTTTTGCCAGGATTTGCAGGTTGTTTACGAAAGCACTTCAAGAAGCATTTTTTTTTCCTTTTAACATCAACTGTTTCCAGTCTTTATATCTGCAACTCCTCAGCTTTCACAAAAGTAGGCGTACCAAGTAGCAGATTATATGGAATATTTCAGGAACCAGCAGTGGCAAAGCTCTTTCTTGTCTACCCGTTTTACAAATTGGCATATCACAATATTGAACCTGTCTGCTCCACTGCTTTTGGTCTGGCATCTTCAGCAAAAAGTTCTCTTCTGGATGTGCCAGGATATACTGCCTGGAAGAACTTTGTAAGCAGACTAGATTAATTGCTCTGAATATAATGTCTGGTGGTGTGATAAACATGCTTTGTGTAGAGGACAGATTGTGCACAGAGGACACTTCATTGCAATGGCTCTGAAGTACCTAACTGGAAAGTCCCATCAATCCTAAATTGTCTGTCACTTCTTCAACATCTCTTAACATCAAACACAGCTTCTGGTCAATACTTGGTGAAAAAAAATCATTTTAGGTTTAATCGTTACGAAGCGATGCTCCGTGTATGGGTTTAAAAGGCAATTTTCAAAACATGTTTAATTAAAATATAATTTACAACATCTTAATCATTGAATATTTTCATGTAGTTGCTCATTGGCCAGAGCTGAAATAATATGAACCTTAAAAAGTGCAGGTAATTTTTTCATATAGTTGTTTAACAATAGATGCAAGTTTGTGGAGTCTTTGCAAAATGTATTATTATAATACTATAGTATGTGGCTGATATATTGCTTTGTATTGATATTGGTCTTCTCTGGCATCACTCCCATGCTCTACTGGCTACTGTATGTAATGGCATTAATGTAATTGCTAGACACTTTTTGGAAATCATAGATATTTCAATTAGCTGTATTTTTAGAAATGGTACCTTGACAGTATACTGTGATGTGTTGGTGCTTCCATTACATGTGCCTTCTTTTATTAATTACTTGTAGCAGCTGCTACTGTAGGTAGGAGCTTTTACAACCAGCAAAATAATTTAGGCAGTATCCTTTACATGCCATGGATTTGCTATTTATTTATTTTTCTTGAATTAAGGATAACAGCTTAGCTCAATTTGTTCCAATACAATACCCTATTAAAGTTTGTTCAAAATGTGTTTTTAAACCAAACAAGCTACTCGGGCGAATTCGCCTCCACAGGCATCCAGATGTTCTTGAATTCATTAGATACAATATCCAACTCAATTGCTGAAAAACAAAATCCATTAAAAATGCTATTTGCATAAAATGGTTTAGAAATCCTAAGGTTTCTTTTGATCCATGCACATATAGAAATGGGAATGAAATAAACTCGAGGATGGCAAGCAAAGGAAATTTCCCATATAACAGCCACAAAAAATATTAACCAATGTATGCTTAATAAAATATGATCTCTGAAAAAGCATAATAAATACAATTAACTGAGAAAATGTAGATTCTGTTCCATGTTAGACATGCAGTTCAGTTTATTTATTACATAACACATTTCTTAGCAGAACAGCACTTGCTCTATGTGGCTGAACAGCATGTATATTACTCACTTGCCCATATAATGAAGCACGCAATGACATAAGTGGTCCCAGCATGGAAATGCGCAGACATTCTTGAACCAGTATTTGAGAGGTCTTTGAGCGTACCTTAAGAACAAAATACAAGTTGATGGCTTAATCAGATGTGTGGCACATCTGATTATTCTTTATTCAAGGTATTTCAAGACTTGGAATGTGTAAATTATAGGCTGTGATTTTTTTTCTATTACTGAATCACTACGCCTGAGCAGTATATAATAGAGACTCTCGCCACACACGCCAAATTGTTACAAAAAGAGTACAGAATTCCATTAGCACTGTTGACATTTCCACACATTTCCACCTAACCTTCAAGCTGTTAACAGCCACTGTGCTTTGCTATGTTAAAGCTTCATGGGACATAACACGTTGGGCCTTCACAAGCTTAACTTTAAAATAGCTTTTTATATTATTTGAAATGATTGCTTGAGTTACAGCCCATTTAAGTAAATTGAAAATGAAGTTACTAGAAGGAATGTATTTCTAAAAGCACAAAACTTTAATACATTTGACCCTGAAAGCCAAATTTGCTGTTAAATGCCAAGTCCTCTGAAACAATTAAAAGTAGATACAATAAGCTCAAGATACTTATTGTATCTACCTACCTCAGTGAGTGCTTGTTTGAAATTTTCTGTCTGTGTAAAAAATCAATAATCCATAAAAATATGCTGTTAAATGTTTTAGTTTATTAATTCTTTATGCTGGTGTAATGGACTAATTATGCTACATTTTTGTATGCTTAATGAAAAAATATTTATTTTTATATACATTGTGTACTGAGTGATAGTAATGCCTGGTAAATCTGCAGCATAATTTGTGGGCATTGTTAGATTAGCAGACACATAGCCAATGAAATAAGGATTGTTGTAAAACTGGTTGACTGGTTGCGAAACACAAGGAGCCACCTAGGGATCATGTCCATCGTGATCATGATCCATTGATGAAGTTAAAAATCTTACTGTAAATGTTAAATTTTCTTGGCTAGCTGATTCCTTTTCCACCTACATAGCTATAACCAAATTTACCTAAACTAAAGAACTCCTAACTAACAGTTAAATATATAACAGAAAAGGTTAGTATTTCCTTATCAGTCACATAGAATACTTACAGTTTTACTGGTGTACAATTATACTGATGTAATAGAAAAATGGTCAAGTGCAGCTATAAGTTTTATATAGTATTTGGATAGGTCATGTAATATTATATGTACTGTAGAGCTTAGGTTCTTAATATGTTGTTTTTTACAGAAAATTAAGGGTTAAGCCATTAACCTGCACACCTTTAGTCACTCTTGTCTGTATCTTGCCACTAATGGAATGCTACATACTGTAGTAGCTCAGAATATGACAAAATGTTTGAATGATCTTGTTTGGTGTTCCCATACCACATTTCAGGGACATTGCTGGAATGTCATCATGCATCTGCTTACTCTGTGTGCTTCGGAGTTGTGCATTTTCATGATGCTCCCCAGCTTTTTGAGATTCAGAATCAGAAATTGATCAGATGTGAAGTAGAATTCCCATTCAAATATATTGATATTTTATTTAAAAGCAGTTAGATTTTCTTGTGGTGTATACAGATATACATGTGTCAATGGGAAAACAAGGGAATCCTCTGTGGTTTGCCAGATAGAAATCAGACATCATTTATTTATTTATGTTTGTCAAAACAGGAAATGTTAAACGAAAACCAGATATTTGCTGCAAGGGAGGAAAGAAGATACTGATTTGACAGAGTGAATCTGCTGCTTGTCAGAGACCTTTGGATTCTCTTTGTATCCGAATTATGTTACAGAGTGTAGATCTCTTGTGCCACATCCACAAAGAACATTTTAATGTCGCTGAGCCGCTATTATGGACAATGAAGAAAAAAACAGAAATAGATACCATTCTTATTGAACGAAAATCAAGTATGAAACTCTTTACTTTCCATAATAAGTCAAAGAAAACCCATTACTCCCAAGGGACAAAATTACTTGGCATGGGGAGAATTTGAACAAAACTGCTCGAGATAAATGGCCATGCATGGAGCCCCACATTAACAAGCTTCGTTTTACACAGTGTGACCTTTTTTGGTTCAAATAAATTTGACGTGCTCTCCCCAGGTTTTTAAAATTCCTGATCAAAGTACATATTAGTTGCCAGCCTTGCAATATATTATTATCTCATCAGTTTCTCTTTTGTTTCTCGTTGTGGCAGCAGAGTTGTTTCTGTATTCCCTGTTGCTTTTTGCTTCACATTTCCGGATTACACCTTCAGTCAACTCTAGCTAGGTCTGCAATTAGCCTGAGGCTTCCAATAAAACAATCTTTGCATCTCATTTGAGATTCTTCTAAAGCAGCAAGCCCACAGTTACAGGGAAGAGAAGGGCCTGAGGTCTGTTTCTGGAGGCGGAATCCATTTTGTTTTCCTTACTAACAGCACTACTGTTTGCTGAGATATAGAATTATCTAGTTCCTTTTCTATTTATGTTCTTTAACTCACTGTCTTTTGCTGTTTAATGCCTTTTTACATTTGATCCTCTCCATCTCTGCCACACAATGGGTAAAATAAATGTTTTATCTGCTGAAGGATGAAAAGGACTTATCTTTGGGACTATGCTGAAGTCATGATGAAAGATATAAATGCCACTCCATCTGTGCCAGCCAGGCAGTGCCAGGAGTGGAATCAAATTTGTGTCCCTTCATCCACACCAAGGAACTCCTAGTGAAAGTTTTGGTTATCAATGATGTAAACTAATGAAACAAATTATTGCAAAGACTGAATGGGAGTTGATTGGTACTGTACAGTTTAGTAGGCTGGATGTTTACTTCTTATTTTTACTTAATATTAAAAATCAAAAAACACCAAAATAATTAAAATAATTGAGCAAAGGTTGAGGAAAATCTTTGACACTATTATTATATTGTTTAACTGTTGTGTATTTTGCAATCTGATCATTAAAAAAGCCTAAAGTTCAAATGTTTCATCTTACCCGCTAAATATAGTTTTTTTTCAATGTATTCTATTAGTTACAAAAGTTGTTTTGTCAAGAAGGGAACAAAGAATCTGTATTCCTTATATTTTTAGATACGTTATAAGACTTAAAAAGTACCTTCCTGCTCTTCTCCCATTAAGTCTAGCTGAACTATTTGCAAATTTCATTTAGAATTCACTATATTTAGAATTTGATTTAGTTACTCATATACTTTAAAAAAACACATAATTTGTAAGATTCAGTGGCAGATGTTCCTAAATTAGAAATCATGCATTAAATCGTGAATTTAAATGAATAGACCAAGATGAGAATATGTAATTCCTGGTTTTTAATATTTTGCATACTCTCTTACCCCTATTAGATACATAGACAGCTCAGTGATTGGACTATTTTGCATTTTCAGAATCATGCTTTTGATTGTTGCATTTTCTTTCATGTCATGCTTGATTTCTCACCCTCCTTAATGCTTTTAGTGTGCTGCGTATTTTAAACAGTAGTAGGCTGAGTTCCTTATGATCCTGTCATTTTGAGGCTTGTTATCGAACAAGTAAGATTTGGGATGTGGTCTGACATTTAGCTTATAAATAAATCTCATTGGGTTTTGTTCATAAGGAGCATTACATTTTCAGTATTACTTTTTAAGTCTTGCATTCTCAAGCATAATTGGCTCATTTTTACAGAGAGAATTAAATTCCTGATTTTTGTTGTAATATTATTGTGGAAAAAAAAAACTAAAAGTGAAAGATTTGGCAAAGCAAACTGTAATTTTCCCTCTGCAACTAAGGATATTTTTGCTCATGGTTGCACTTTCCTGGGTGCTACTTTTTTCCCCAGAAATCCTGGCCTGAAAATGTCCTTACCCTGACCATTTCCTGGTCCTGCTTAGCCAGAGATCCAGGTACAGCTGCAGTGCTGAAAAATGGCTTCCACAAAATGTATCAGCCAGACTATTCCTTGATAGGGAAATCCAAAAAAGGGAACATAACAGATGCTAACTCTTCAGAAACCAAATATATAAAATCTCCAAGGTTGAAGCTTTTAGCCAGTATACCAGGGAGTCCTGGAATGTATTCTTCTAAGATAAATACTGGCAATCTTACAATAGGAAAGCCATTAGTGACTTAGAATGTAACCTGCTGAGAGAAAGAAAATCTTTAGCTATACAAATGCATTTTACATCCATTAAAAATGAATGCATAAAATATATATTTTTAATTGTACACAGTTTGGATTTAACACTGCGTATCCCATATTCACAAACAGATTTATTGGTCTGATAATTTGTTGGTTTGATCCACTCATTTAATCAAACAGGCATTATGTTAGTAAGATGACAGGAAAATGTAACTATATTTAAATTCTGCGCTAATGCATCATGCTACCATTAAATATTAACAATCTGAAATGCATCTTAACTCATTCCATTCTCCTGTAATGTAACAAATGGAAAGAGAGACAAAGGTTAACTGGCAGAACTGATAGGTTAAGCTCTAAATGGAAATAACCATTCCGTGCCATCAGCAAAATAAAATGATGTATTTGTTCTGCAAAAAAATCATTTCTGCAACATATGGAATTTATATTTGAACAAAATAATATTAAAAAAATGAAACGTTAAGTTTAATCTGTTAAAATGATGTGTGTCTATATAGATGTGTGTCTGTTATTTTGTAATTATCCTTTACATTCTTGTTAAAATCAGAACAAAAAACAAACGTGGCTGATGTTTCAATGTAAAACCTCCTGTTATAAAATATTACCTTCTGTTGCAGAAAAAATATATATTTTTTAATTCACCTGCATTTTTTATTTTTAATTTCCAACTTTGCAGACAAGCTCTGTGTATAAATTACTTATGAAAGGGCTGAAGGAAAGGTCTAATGAAAGGTTAAAGATATTTGATTTTTGAACAATATTTACATAAAAATGCAAGAAAAACATTTGGAGGTTCACAGTTTGCCAAACTGAAGACAATTTGACCAGACGTTTCCTTGAAGATCCTGAGTCAAAATGCCTGAATAATCAGTAAAAAGTAGCATCTTCTCCTTTATCTATTTGCTACTTTAGTGTCCCAGATGTAACAACTCACAAGGAGTTCAGCTAACTACAGAAACCACCACACTGATTCTTCTGTGATTTGTGTCAGATTTCGGTCAGTCCTTTTTAGATTAATTCATTGGCCTATCCTTGAAAAATGAACGTATTCAATTGGAAACCTGATAGAGAAGAAAACAACAGTCAGATCACAAACAAAACTCATCTACAGCGATGTGTGAAGTAATGTAATCACAATCATATCAGCTCCATTGACAGTTTGTATAATGTAAAGAATTATTTCTGGATGAATTATGAACTTCATATAACTACTTTGCAACTTTAATTTTCTTAGGTATCTTAGTTATTGGGATTGGCGGTGTGCCACATGATCTCATTACTCTTGTGACCCATAATCACCTTAGACATTAATGACTACAGAACTCTCTGGGGACTGATTTAATCTGCCAGGTTATAGCTGCTCTGTTATTCCTGGCAGATACTGAGGGATTTCTCCCTCTTTTGGTCATTCTTTAAGGTGTGATACTGAAAACCACTTGAAGGATAAGAATAGATAGAAAATAGTCATGGCTTACAATCCGAAACAAATTACATCAGTTACTGGTCATGCCAATTGCTACTGTATGTATTTAATTCAGTAATTAATTTTAAGTAATAGGGATATGTTACACCATGTAATTAAAATAAATTGCAATAATATTATTATAATTAGAAGCTTGTGTATAATAAAGAAACTTACAGCACATCACAGACACTCCGGTCGGTTTCAGACTCCTGGATCCAAGTATGATTAATCTCGTTCCATTGACACTTACTGTACATCAATTGCTGTAGTTGTCTAAAACACCCTGTGAAATGCATATTTAAATTTTGGGGTAGGCTGATGATTTGGAAAAGAAATTACTTTTTAAAGACATCAGAATCAATAATGAAAAGCTGCACAAAACACAGGCAGAGGGGAAATCATCAGAGAACAGCCAAGGGGAAAAATGCCTTATGGAAGTATCGCAAAGCTCATTCACTTGAATGATTTTCCAGTTTTTCATTTGAAATGGTTACCGTTGTTTGTTGTACTTCATTTAATTTCTGAAGGACAGGCTGATTTTTATCGTGTTGCCTGCCCTTGTACACTTTAGACTGCAACAAATCCCATTATAGGGCATTACTGTCACCTCTTTAAGAACCTCTGAGCGCTGCCCTGTTATGTGTTAATAGGACATTTTTCCCAATGGGAATCCATGTAGTTAGCAGTCAGGTGATAATACGAGGCGAAACGATTGTATCATATGACAAAAAACAAATAACAATTATTATAAGTAGTACTCCAGCTTCTAGAACACGGCTTTCTCTTTAAGAAAGCGCTATTTAGTTGAGTGTCATTTTACAGAGTTAGATAAGTAGGTCCTTTCCCTGAAAACATATCAAAACCACGTGGATGAGGATTGCTTTTAAAAGGCTTTTTGCTCATGCTTCAGCAATGCTCTCTGAAGTTTCCGGCAACGTAAATTCATAAAGGCATTTCTAATGTCTTTGATTGCCTTGTGTAAGATTGTTGTCGTTCATACAGTTAGGCTGAACTAAGATGAGTTTATTTGCACACTGGTCCATTTTGGTTTTGGGGTTCACCCTACTTTGAAGCAGTAAAAGTCCAGCTTCAGCTTTTAGGTAGCTAGTTCCATCTAAAGTTTTAAAAATATATATTTTATACTGTTACGCATATTTATATTTTTATAATTTAAAACTTTTATTTCAAATAAAATTAATGCAGTTTGTCTCAATTTTAAAACCTGTATTTCCAGCCTTCTCATAGCACTCTCTTTAGCAAATAAAGTGTATTACATAACGTGTGTTAAAACATTGGTTACTTACTCTGCATATTCATACTCTTATCTGAAAGGAAAACCACCACTAATCCCCAGTGAATTTTATTAATTAGATCCACAACCAAAGAGAGCAATTAAGGTTGTATACTGCTGTGAAACTTTTTTATGATGGTGTCAGAATACTCAATGGGGACTAATACATGCATACTGACTCTTCACATATCCTGATACTTTATTAAATCTGTTCTTATTCTGAAATGTTCTCAGACAACTCTTGAAGTCTGACATGAAATAATAAAAATAGGTTGAAAACCACTTATGTCTTGCCTGTGGTGAATAAATGTATACAATTCTTATGATCTTAAATTCTTAAAATATGCAACAATTAGGGAAAAGCAAAATTTGGCCTTTTGGGGATTTAGCAAAACAAAAAAGGAAATTTCTAAACTAGAAAATTAATTTCTTGATCTGATAGAGACTTAAAGCTTACTTAGTAGCCTCAGTCCACAAGACAACATTATTTTACATTTTAGGGTAGCTAATATCCTGTCTCAGGGATCGTCATTTTCCATGTAAACCCTCTAGTCCATCAGAGTAAAATTTATATATACGGTATATATTTCCATGAAATTTATGGTGTCGTGCTTGCTGCAGAAATTGATTTGTTTTTTAGCGCAATAAGGAAAGCAAATGTATTTTTAAATGCACCATTGAAATGGCTTCCAATCACACCAATAAAAGGGTTAGAAGTCATAATGATTTATTTTTCGTTATCCATGTCAACATTTCAAATTCATCATGTTTGAAAGGCATCATGTTTAGCGAATTTTTAGGAAATTTGCTTAAAAGAACTTAAAATGTAATCCTTCATTTTGAATCCTCAATGCATGCTGACTAGCAGTCTTGTGTAACTTGTGTGTATGCATGGTTTTACAGTGAAAATTGTTTGAAATAATTTCAAGTAAGAATGTAATTTACATGTTTATGTTGGTGTAATACACAGTACATGTGTGTGGATAGGTTTACACATTGACCTCAGGGTTCCTGAAAGATTGTGGATAGGGAGTTGAGTCATTAATGCTGCTGTTCTTTAATAAGTGCCAGTGGGAATGTTAATATCCACTAAACACACTTCACAAGGGGTTCCACACCTAATAAGGAGGCTTCAGAGCACAGTGCACCCACACACACACTGTGCGCTTTTGAGCTGAGGAAATGCAAATAAGCTTCAATCGTTTTTAAGCAACTGGCTTTCTTCTTTATTGATCATCACCCACTGTGTCACCTACATTTAACAGACACAATCAGGAAACCTCCCTGTGGACAGCTGTTTGTGCTTTCTTATACTGTAGGTCAGATTGGTGGAAAGTGTGAGAAATGACAAAGAGCAAAGAACATTATCTAGAATAAAGATTTACTACTGTTTTTGTGAGTATTTATGTACGGTCAATATACTGTACAGTATATTTATATAGTATATACAGTATGTGTGCATTCAATTCTCGTAGTTTTTGCCTATGATTTACTACCAGACAGTGAATGCAATTCATCAGGTCTGCGTACCATAAAAACTTCCTAATACCAAACTTATAACCGTTTCTATTTAGAATTTTTTTCAGCTTGATAAAAAAGTTGTTAACCTGCATTACATTATTGGGCTTTGAGTATCGTATCGGACCCCCACTCTTTATCTGCTGCACTCTTTGTGCAATTCACTTCTTTCTCTAGTTCAGGTTACTGTGACTCTAGATGATATTGGGGTTCTAGTGATTTCCCACTTGCAGTTCATTTCTTTTTTTAGATAGACATTAAACTGGGCTGTGGATACTGAACACTCTTTGGAAGAAAAACAATCAGCAGGATTCGGGATTTAGAATTCAGAACTCAAGCAGAATGTCTGCCGTCTTGTGAAGGCTGACTGAGAACATGCTGGCTACATTTTGCATGCAGTTGCTATAGAAACGGTACTACTTTATAGGGTGACCCAAATTAATTTCCTAGCAGCTGAGTCTAGAGTACTGTCATACTGCTCCTGTACCTGCAATGAGCATGTTGGGCTGTTTAATTGGCTCTGTAGACGTTTGCTATTTCTAATTCTTTTATTGCTGGTCCCATGATTGATCATAAAGAATATTAAAAGATTAAGTCGCTGGACTTAAGTGTTATATCTCATTTATTTTCATAAGATTGACTTATAAACCAACAAACAAAATCTGTCGTTATCCTAGACATTAAGACTAACAAATTAAACATGGATTAATACACATCTAATTTCAAATAAAATTGTAGGACAAAAATACATTTTTGTCCTTTATATGGAATTTGACTTTTGTAATAAAATTCCCATTATAAATAACATAATTTTCTCTCTGTACAATCTTGTTTGTTCTTCCATGAAAAGTATAATAATTAAGAGTATACCAGTCATGACTACCTGTTGCTAAAGGGGACATTGGTGGGGGTGAAGTGGGGTGTGGGGGGCTATTATTATGGCCTAACTAAACATTACACATTGAAATGCTATTGTAGCTGAGTTATCACACTCCAAAGCATGTAAATAGGGGATGCTTGCTTGCAACTGCCTTTTGCATTCTGCAGAAACAGAAATGACTAAGTGGGCAGAACTTAAGCTCTGCACTCCTACAAAGAACTACATGTTCCAAATTATGCACAGCAGTCTAGGGATACGTGTAATATGGCTTTTTTCTTTTTTTTTCTTTTACTGGAGTGTTACTTGTGTGCTTCTCCATTAAATTTAATTCGAGAGCTCCTCTGCAATACCTCCCCATCCAGAAGTCCTGTGGGCAGGCTGTGGTTCATCTCTCTCATCCAAGCTGAGGAAACTATTCTCTCCTGTAAGCGATATGTAAATGAGGGTGCTGGAGAATACGCTTGATGGCATGGCTGCAATCCAGCAGCTGCTAACATAAAAATTACAGCAGCGAGGAACAGCTTCAGCACGAAGCATGATACTGAGCGATTAAAAAGTGAGGCATGGCAGAATGTAAGGAATAAAGAGCTGAAGAGACAGGGGAAAAAAACACCTCAATTCAGCGAAAATGAAAGTTGGTACTGTCGGGTAAAGTAATTTGGTTTTGAAATAGTTGTGACACAGCTGTTGACCCAGAGATGGGCAATAATGACAGCAGCATGAAATCAAGTCATTTTCACCTAACCAGCTCATTATTGGTTTGTTTTCAAGTTAGGACGACCTCTAACAAAAATCCTTGATCCGGCAGTTGTTTCAGCATTTCCGATACATTTTATTATTATTATTATTATTTACTACACTGTAAATACCTTTAGAACAGATGTGAAATGTTACTAATTACAAAAAGGAAGAACTAAATTGTAAATGCAACAAATATATGAATGATTCATGATGCAAATAAAA
Source organism: Lepisosteus oculatus (assembly GCF_040954835.1). NCBI lineage: Eukaryota > Metazoa > Chordata > Actinopteri > Semionotiformes > Lepisosteidae > Lepisosteus > Lepisosteus oculatus. The sequence continues at coordinate 12,286,515 of NC_090712.1, forward strand.
TTTGAATTTAATGTGCTTCTTTAAGAATTGAGCATAGATAAAGGTGCATTTAGAAAAAGGAAGGAAAAGAAGCTTGGTTTTATTTATATTCCACAACAGCTGCTGATTTGGCAAAACTGTCTGGGACTTGATGCCTGTGGAGAGGCACATTAACTGCTTTGTTTCTTTATTGGTGAAAGACCTAGGTGTCTTGGGAGGTATTTATGTTGCAACCTTATACACACTTCTGAGATCTATTATAATATGTATTTGTACAGTAAGTATGTATTTGCAGCTGGAGCAGTAAGTGTAAAAGCCAGATGATATTGTTTTTTCTTTCTTGTTTCATATCATTTATAATTTGGTAGTGTGGCAGTTAGCGTGACTATTTCACAGCTCTTGGGACCCGTGTTTGACTTCACCCTGAAGGCCCCTTTTTTCATATTCTTCCCATAGCTACCTGGGTTTTCTCCAGATACTTCAGTTTCCTTTCACATGCTGTCTGGGTGTAACTAGCAAATGGGCTTGATTGGCCGAATGCCTTCCTTTCATTTTTTTCCTGTTCTGATCTTGTTTGGTTACCATTGCTGCCTCACAGAATTTGAGGCTGTGGGCTGAGAACCAGATTTGGGGTTCGATCTGACTGGAGTTTGTATGTTCTCCCTTTGTTTGCATGGCTTGCCTCCTGGCACTCTGGTTTCTTCCCACAGTGCACACACATACTGGTAGGTTAACTGGCTTCTGAGAAAATTAGCCCTGGTCTGAGTGTGTGCATGTCTATGTTTGTGTCTGTCTGCCCTGCAATGGACTGGTATCCCATCTAGGTTGAAGAAGCAGTTTGAAAATGGAGGGGTGCTCTTTGTGTAGCCTGCATTGCTCCCAATGTCAACTGGGTGAGACGTGGTTAGCTCACTGTGATCTCGCATTGGACTAAGCACTACTTTTCCTGTATTCGCATCTTGAAGAAAGTGTGGCATACATGACATATATTGAATATGGTAAAGTCCTTCACACATTACATACATTACAAATAAATATCAACATTGCATACATATGTAAAACTATGTAAAATTTAGAAGAAATGTTACTTTTTGGGGAACTATAACATTCCCATATTTTTACTAATGCAATCTTAGGCAAGAAAAAACAAGTGGTTTTTGTTCTTAGATCTGGAGATGCTTGGGATATTCAGAGATTGTCTAGAGACCCTGAAAATCAAAGAATCCCCAAAGTCAATATTCTTACACAGTGAATGTGTTCTGAGAGCATTTACAATGACTTTGTCATTCTGCTTTATAGTAATTTGAGGCTTCAATTTATGTTATATTGTGTTCCTCATGGGTATTTTCCTAGTGTCCTCCAACCAAAAAACCTTGAAAGCCCCAGATCTATGTTATAAAATGTGATGTTATACAGCTGAATCTGATTATTTTGTCTGAAGAAAGAGATACCATAAATCTGTATAAATAAATGCATTGCTTTCCTTTATGTGTAGTGATTTTGGGCTCAGGCGTGGAAAAGTGTGTATAAATATGCTATTAGGATAACCAATGTGAAGTGAAATAAAAAAGAAAGAAACTAGTTGCAAGACCACAGATTGGCAGACATTTTAATTTGCATAGTAATAACCACCCCCAAAGTCATTTTCACTCTCACAGGTCTTAGTTAATACCAGCTGGATTCTATTAAAACACTGCTGTTATAAAGAAACGCTGACTTTGTCATATCTAGCATAATGTCACAAAATAGCACCTAGGACCTTACAGTATTAATCTTCTATTAACAATTCCCTGCTGTTTAAAATCACTGGTTTCTCTTGGGAACTGTTTTTTTGGTTTCCTATTGCTAGTGCCAGTCACATCTTATATTGCCGGAAGGGCTTAACCAGCACTTTGCTAAGAAACAAATGGCACGGTGCAGTGAGCATTACAAAGAGCTAAAAGCTTTTACTTATTTTACATCACACCCAGACCACATCTTATTGAGTTATTGGTTTCTCATTTGTTCATAAACAAATAAAAAAGACATAAAACTATACAATACATGCTGAAACAAACCTGCAAATAAGCAGAAACAATATACCATCTGCCTGACTCTCATTTTAGAATATGTTTTTTGCTCTTATGGTTTTGGTTAATCTAAAATCCTATTAAAATCATTATCAAAAATTTCTAAAGCCGAACACACGCATACTAAAGTATACTCTTCCTCATTAAAACAAATAATTAATAACTTATTTCTTAAATCCTTAGACATTTTTATTTTGGGTAATTTTGTGGTTGAACATGGAGTTCAACCAAGTGATTTCAAATAACAACAACTATTGGGGTATAGTCACTTTAAGTTAATTTTAAAATGTAAAAGTCAACATCTGACTGCATATCTTTTTGAGGCAAGAACTGCCTGGGACCCACTGAGCTCACTTAACACTTTGTGCAGTCATCTTAGGGGCTTTGCCTAACCTTTGCTGCATCCACCTTTTTTCCTATTCCTGGGCTGTTCAGGCTTTCTTGTTTGTTCTGGCATGGCAAATGCATGATCAATTGTATTTAAATCTGGAGATCGACTTGACTAGTCTAGGGATTTCCACTTTTTCCTCCTAATGAACTCTTTGGTCGTTCAGGTTTATTATAATGCGGCATGGTAAAGCACCACTCAGTAAGTACAGAAGCATTTTCATCTACATAAGCGTTAGGTATGTCATTCTGCTGCTGCCACTATTACTTACATCATCAACAAAGATGACTGCGCCAGTTGCAGAGGTAGTCGTGCATGCCCAGGGCATGACAATACTGCCTCCTTGTTTTGCAGATCTGTTGGTGCTCTTTGGGGCATTCAGTTCCCTTCTTTCTCTCCTCACTAAGGGATTGTCTTGGTCACAACTGTTCATACTGTAGCACTATTCCAAAACTACCGTCTCATCTTTGTTTCAGAACATATCCTATTCTGCCATTTCTGTTCACAATGGGGATAAGTATCTGTGGTGTAGCCTTTGTAATTCTGCAGTCTCAAGACTTCTGCATACTGGATTTTGATACGTTGACCCCTGCACTCTGGGGTTTGTTTGTCAGTTTCACTGACAGTCGTTCTAGGACTTTTCTTGACAGCTATGATATTTTGTTCTATCAACAACAGAAGATAGTTGTTCAGGTCCTGTGTATTTTCTTCAGTATATTTCAAATAATTGATTTTGATATGCCCAATTTTTGCTTTGGTTTGTGATTGGAGGTTTATTTTCTGTAAGTCTAATTTTAAATCAATTGAAGATAAAGATGTCTAGCCTTTAGGGAATACCCTTAAGGGGAATCTGAATTTTTTGGAATTGTGAAAAAGACATTGAATTTATGCTACTTAATACTGTATGTTAGACTGAAAATGCAATGGTATGGAAATAGTCTACATGTTTAATTGTTTTTGCTAATTATTGTTTGGATATGAAAATGCAAAGTTTAATAGTGTTCAACATAATTTTGCAATTGGAACTGTCTTCAGATATTTAACCTTCAGTCTGGCAGATGAGCAGGTATACAATTAGGCCTCTTAAAATCTAATCACATTTATATTTGAAATAAATGAGGTCTAAGGTCGAATGAAATATGTATTAACAAACCCATTAGGTTAATCAGACTAAGCACAACATTACCTCTGTGTTTTAATTACGTTAGTACTATGAACAGTTCTGAGTTATTGTAATAGCTGGCATTTTCATATGTGCACTAGGATTTTGGTGACTTCCCATTAACCTTCTGTAGCTCCTATTCTGAAAGTACACATTGGAGCATATTGTACTTCAAACATATATATAGTATAATTACAGTATCAATGTTTGGCACTTACTATAGTAATATGTAGACACTTATAACTATGATGCAACTGTAGAAATATACTACAGTATTTGCACCAGTTGCAATTAAAACATGCATCTATTCTGGAAGCTTTTGATAAAGTCTCTCTCTTCTCTTTTCAGCATGGAATAAACCTATTACTTGTTCCTTTGTAAACAAAAGCTGATTTTTGTACAATTGAGCTAGTATAAATTATACCAAATAATACAGGATTGTGAGGTTTTGTGATGGGTCAGGGAGATATACACTGATAAGTTCTGCCCTTTGCTCTCACTATGCTGTGGCAAAAAAAAAATTGCTATCATGTGCCTACCTGCAGTGTGCTGAGATAGCAGTTTATATGGCCAGTTGTTAGAAAATGCATTTATTCATTATTCATTGGCATGATTTTTTTGTTGTTGTATCATTTTCACATGAGTAGGCTTAGAGGTAAACTGTTTCAAACAACCCCCCCCATGAAACTTTCTCTCACACAATGAATTTTCCACCCCAGCACATCGTCCTATTTACGCTCAGTTTCATTAAATCCTGCCCAGTTGAATCAGCCCTTGCAGTGTTTGTTTTGCCGTTACCTGTAAGCCCAAGCCATAAACAAAAGCCCTTCTGCATATAAATAGTACCATGCTTTTTATTGGACTTGTTATTTTGCTTCTGGTAAATCCGCCCTCTCTGTGGTATTAACAGGAAATTTCATGCACACCTTGTGTGTTAGATCTTAAATTATTGACTGTCCAAAGAGATAACAGTTACATTGTGTGTTCATTGGCAGAGAGAGGAAAAACAGGTTCAAGCCTGTAAAATGCACCGAGTGTCACCTAGAATAAAATGGATGCATTTGCAACATAGCCTATTTAAAATTCTTGTTTATGGGCTCCCATCAAATTTATGACTTCATTTACAATCTGCAATTGAATGCTGTAACAAGCTATTTGGGAATATAGCAAGTGTGCTTCCAAGTGGGTTGTCCATGCACCACATTAGATATGAGAGGAAAAGTCAGAAATGTCATTTCTGAACAAGGACTGTTAGACTGTGCTGTATGTGAGGATAATTGCAAGGATTTGATGTTTGTGTTGGTTTGCCGCTGGCATGGGAGCTGGGGCTGCAGATATAGCACCAAGGTGATTTAAATGCAGAGGAGGAGAGGCAACACAAGCACACGCAGTTTCCTGCGCTGCACGAGACAACATTGGCATGCTTTCAATTCTCTCCCCATAATAATCTTAACGGCAGTAATTTTAGTGTTAGGGCCGTTGACACCACAATGTATTCCAGTAACCTAACCACACATAAATTATGCTATTGTTCTGTCTGAAGGTGTCTGATGGTTCATATTTAGGGTTCTTTATGACCGCTTCTAAATGCTGCAGAATCCATCTTTTCCCCTTCAGCACCTTGACGGGGAAATGGATTTTGCTCCAGCTGCATGACCTGACTGTCAAGGTGCAGGATTGAAAGGGCATCACACAGTAGATGATAACGACCTTGCTTGTCAGAGCAGAAAGGGAGTGTAAAAGGTGCAGGTTTAAGTGCTGATTTTATGAGATATACCACAACATTGTGATGCTTGAATGTGCTTTGCATTTCCGACCAAAATGCATAACTATTATGCAGCACGTCAATTTGTAATATTGCCTTTATCTGTATATTTCAATTCTGTGCAATACAATATGGAATTTTTCTCTGCTGTATATGTTGTTTGATAAGAATAAATCTTCAAAGCAGCAATGCTCGCTCAGGTTTTGCACAGCAGAATTCTATTTTGACTTGGATTACTTCTATGAAAGTAAAAAATGAATTTGAGTAATGAATGTTGCAAAGTGCAAAAATTATGAAATTGATTTGAGATCCCTTAACCAAACCTTAACACCCCTTATCTCAAGTGCAAACAAGCTGCTTTTCATGTTGCTGTCAGCCTCTGAAAGATGTGATAACATTCCTCCTGTGAATAATTCAATCAACTACCCACATTTAATAAATAAGTGCAGCACTGTATTTAGCAAGTGAACTCAACACATGCATTGAATCTAAAATGCAGTCGTTGCCTCTCAAATATGGAAATACTAATGGAAATACTGTTACTGGGTTTATCTCCCTGGCAAACCATCACAGAAAGAACATATCCTTCCAGAGCAAGATGTTACCTTTTGTATGAATTAATGCACTGTCAACACCATTAATCCAGTAGTAATTGGAGTCTGTAGTCAGTATCCATGTTTACAAGCAACCAACAATAAAAGATTGATTTTATAATGTTTTATACTCTGTAATCTAATTTAATGACATGTCCATAAATTACCATCATAAAAACCTTCACTACGGTTTTGCAAAAAAAGGATGGTTGGGGGATTTGGATTTTCCCTTATAAATCAGTGTAAAGGGAGAAAAATGAAAAGGGTACAGTAAATCCTGAGCATTGCAAGGAACATAACACCTTCACTGTAACTGCAACTGTACCAATTCACAAAGTTATTTCCGGAAAATGACTACATCTACACTGATATTTTATCAAAAGGGCATAACACAGGCAAACTCATTATGGGTACTAATGATATTGCATGTCATCAACATTACAGATCAATAGCATGTCTGCTGTAAAAGTTGTAGGCTAGTTAGCATGTTTGGTCACCACAAGAAGCAAAAGAAGTTGCAGCATCTATCTGCAATCCGTGCCTTGCACCCTGTTGCAGACACTGTCTTGTGGGATTCTGTCTTCCTCTCATGCAGCCTGAATAAGCAAGTGCCAGTTCACTGATCTTTGAGCCGTACCGTAGATGCTTCATGGCATCCCAGCACTCAATTATTCAATGACCATTAATTGTTGAACACTGACCTATTTTTACAACTTTGATTAATAACTAAAGTGGACAGGGATCCAAAGCTGGCAAGATCAACTGAGGTGTTGAGGTGTTGCTCCAACATACCAGCAGCACAAAAGTTTTTGATTTTCATCAGGCTTCATAACCTGCAGAATTAATCTTATCATCACCTGTGCTTAATCAACTATCTCTTTAAATGAGGTGATTTGGTGCTTATACAATAATTAAAGTCTCCTCAGTGCATTGTGGTCAGTCATGGACAACAGCCACCTCTTCACTTTAATTTCGGCATATTCTGAAGATGCATGTTTATCCTTTCACGATGTTTCTTAAATATACTGTATGTAAATAATATCCTGATTGGTTCCACTTTCTGGTGAAAGATGAAACCCTGATGGAACTCTATATGAGAAAAGGGAAGAATGTGTAACCGCCGACATTTTTTTTTTTGCCTCATTTGGTGTGGAAAAATATTTGATTCAGAACAACATTATATGAGATGGCCAACCATCAGCTCATACCTCTAACTGCAGTCCAGTACAACTTGAAAACACAAGGATTGTGCAACACTTTTTATCATTGTAAATTAGGAACAGCATTAGACATTTTCAGTGCTCTCCACAAGTGGGTCCACATTATAACTCATCAGAAAAAATTGAGTGCCTTTTTTATAACTCCATTGAATGTGGAATGAATGTCTTTATAAAGCAGCTGACCAGCTTCTTATTCACAGCATCTTATACACTCAGTACCACAGCTGAACTTTATTACAGTCCAAAGGCATCCAGTCAAGTTAATTCCTGTCTAGCATGTCCTGTACTGTTACTCTCCATTCCGGTTGATGTGTTTATATAAAAATGTTGACTTGTTATATTTCCATTTTATGCAGTATATTAGCAAGATTTGTTACAATTTTAGGATATTTAAAATGACACCTTTAAATAAAATCATTGTGTTGAATGGCATTGTCTTTCATTTCAATATTAACAATGTTTACAATGTAGTGTTTAATGGGACCTGTGAGATGGTTCTAAATAGGAGTACAATCCTGTAGGTGTGGATGTTAATCAAAATGCAGCCAGCCACAATATTTAATCAATAATCAAAGTCAATGTTTTATATGTAGAAAAATACATGTAGAAATGGGTGGCATGGTAGCACAGTGTTTAGCATTGCTGCCTTCCAACGCTAGAGTCCTAGGTTCAATTCTTGGTGTGGTCTCTGAGTAGTTTGAATGTTCTCCTTGTGTTAGCATGGACTTCTGCTGGGTGCTCCCACACTACAAAGACATACTGGAAGATGAATTGGAAAATTAACCCTGTATATTTATGTGTGTGTTTGTGCTCTGAGCATACCCTGCAATGAACTGGGTGTTGCTTGCAAGGATAATCTGTGGCTTCTCTACAGCCCTGTAGTCGATAAAGCGGTAAGAAAGTGAATGGATAGGTAGGTGGACATGTATAAATAGAGTGATAAGTTTCTTTTGATGTTCAGTATGTATTTAGTGAAAACTCAGAGTCTTCAGCTTCTGTGCAAAATTGCTTAAATCACACTTGGGCTACCAGTACATTATGCACTTGTAGCTAGTGAAAAATGTTGGAAATAACTTTCAAGGCTAGTTAACTTCATTTGGGTTTTGATAAAGTGCAAACAGTTACAGCGGACCATGTATATCAAATGACATTTTATGACAAAAATAGAAGCATAAATGTATACAAGTTCACACATTTTCATCTATTACGTTTGTGAATGAGACTTCAGTGTGTACTGCAAAGGAACATTAAAATATGTATTACTCCTACTCTTTGTATTAAATACTGTAGCTGAAAGAGTTTTGTCCTCTGATCTCTAAAGTCATAATATTTGCTAGCACTGTATTTCCACAAATGTACTGTAGATAAGTGTTTCAAAAATAAAAGCTAAGGAGGCTAGCTGTGTTTGAGGAACAGGCTATAAATCTTTCTTGCACAGGAATGCAATTTAAATTAAAACTGCCACTTGTGTTAAAGGGATTTAGTCATAAATATACTGACTGTGTAATGGATTTTTCAGGTGTACTTCCAAATGTTAATTATAGTAAAACCTTTGTTGATGGTATCGCACTTCTGCAGTATGGTGGCATTGAAATGATTTTATGAACTCCCTTAATATATGACTATGACTGAAATATCACTACAGAATGAAATGAATAATCCTAATGGCTTCCTGAAGGTTTACCTTGTTGGATGCGTGTGTAACTATGCACCAACAGGTGTTGTATTTACACAATAAACAGCAATTCCATTTGCCTTGCTTTACTCTGTCCAAATGAATTGCCCCTAGGTTTCCTTTGAAGACCTGGCTCGCTGTGAAAGAGCAAGAGCAGTAAACAATGCTGGCATAACAATTGCAGAGAACATGTCTGCTTTAATCTATCAAATTGGACTAGATGTTAAGAAACTGAAAACTGGCATGAAGCTCTTTAATGATGTGTTTTTCCCAATCTAGTATTTTTTAGTACATGGCCATGACAAAAGCCAGTTCTCCAGACTAGAGTGATACCTCTGTTTAAATGTGTTCAGCTGCTGCAAACAGTTTCTATGCTCTGTCACAATTCCTCCAGGGAGCTGTACCTTACTGCAAAACATTGAGTCAGACCATAGATCAGAGGTCTGCCTTGATTGCAGCACACTGTAGATCTGAAATACTGTATGAATAGGCTCTGTATAAAGATACCATACACCCCTTGGCTGTGAGGAAAGCGGGCCACCATCCCAACAGTGGATTATATTTTATTTAATTGTACAGCGGATTTAGGGATTTACTATTCTGATACACTGTACTTTTCCATGGCCTTTGATGGTACAGATGGGTTTTCAGTTTTTTTGTTGATCACAACACAATTCCATGAATTGATGGACTTATAGACAAATGTTTTGTCCTAGCAGATAGAAGGTGCTGTTCTGCTAGGAGTACAAAAGTGAATACCGGTCAGTCTGAATTCTGATTTTTGAAAAGCTCCTTCCATGGTTTTTGTTATTGAGCCTGCAGAAGTCATAAGTCATGGAGCTCTGAATTTCCCCCCACTTCAGGAAGCTAGTAACCTAAAGTAAAAGCCATCATAAAGTCCTCACCACCCTCTGCCCAAAGCCTAAAGCAGGCTTTGAGGTCATAAATTATGAGGTTCTTAAAAATAATGATATAATAAGGATAATAATATATGGGCTAGTAATATTTGTCATGAGTCATGATGTTCTGACAACAAGCTTTTTTTTTAAATCTCGTATGCCTATTCTGTTTCCAAGGCTTTTAGTTTTATACCCCACTCTTAAGTTTGAAGTCCGCCTGACAGGATGATGAATTATGACATGTACTGTGTGTACATGTACATGTAGAGAAGGATTCATTATGATTTCACATGTGTTTAATCTGTTTAAAGGAAACTTCAAAAAGAATTAAGCTTTCTTATCTTTTTTGTTTTTCTCTTTGATTGATCAGCTTTCGCTTGTGATCACCAGAAAAATGCAATGTTTGATTGAAAGTTATGCCCGGAACGGACTGTACTTCAGCAGAATGCTCAAGACCATGATTAGCTCTGTTTTTGTTTGCCTTTGGCTTATACAGGGTGACAGCTGTCACGGCTTTCATATGTTATTTGCTGTGAATTCTATTAGTATTTTCCTCTTTGGAATGGAAAGATGCCTTAGGTATTATTCTGCAATAATGACTTTCCCATTAAAAATATACCAACATTTGCAGTTCTCCAAATTTCTTTATGCACTGTGAGCACAGAAATTACACTGTGTTGTTTTCTAAAGGTGCAGCTAAATTGTACTTTTTAACTTGTCATTGTACGGAGTCTTGACAAATGACATGCATATGTAGATTTTTTTCAAATCCATCTCTGATTAGAGTTAGTGTCTTGTCAGCTCACTCTGATGTGCACTTAATGCATGCTAACAGCTTTGCTTTAAAATAGTTTTTGCTGTAAAAGAAAGGACAATTACATATAGTATACATTTTGACCTTCAAATACAGTATATATTTGAAACATGTTCTTTGGTTGGCACGTTTCATCTGATCTCTGTTCATTTTTAGGATGAGTGTTTTCTTTTTCATAAAGGAATTTAAATTCCTTTGTGGCAGGTGTCTTCTGTTTACCATGTATATGTAGATAGTTCTCTTGCTACTCAGATAATCCATAATACTGTATATCAATTCACTACACTAGCAGCATGTGGTATCTTCAAAGTCATATTTAGGTCAATTGATTTATTAAGGGAAGAATGAATTGATATTGTGTAAATGCTGGATGGGACAATAAAAAGAATGGATCAGGACAGCATACAAAATTTAAAATAACGATACAGGGGTTAAAATAAAACAGCAGACATTGACATTTACTTTGATTCATATAATTGTAAAAGCTTTACTTATGAGCCTTTTTTTCTTCTAAAACAATTAATTATTACTTTAACTGTACATTTTTGATAAATAGGATCGTCTGTAGTTGTTCAGTTTTGCTCGGTCACGAAATAGACATTCATGAAACGTCCAATGATTAGAATAGTGGGTATTGTAGAAGACGCATGAACCCAAATACAACTCTCAGGTTATCTTTTACATATGGGCACCTAACTTGAATTCACCTTGTAACTTGGTTATTAACAAGTGATGAAATCATGTCACACTCAAGCTGCAATATATCATCCAGTGGTTAAAAGCATAATGCAGCTGATTTAGGTTGTGGATGGGTTTTATTTTTAGCATGCCTTTCAGTAATGAGTACAGGAGATTTAAGTTAAGAGATGTTTCTCATCCTTATGAATATTAGTTTCTGCACAGTTACAGCTGACTCTCAATGCTTTGTACACATCTGCTGAGTGAGAGCAATAAATTTCTATATTCATTTGTGATAAGGTGGCAGCAGTGTGACATGAATATTCTTTCTCATCTTGTGTAACAAATGCTTACAAAAGTTAAGGAATATCTCAGCTGTCAACACATTACAGAAGCTGGAATTTTGCACAGAAAAATAGCTTTATTAATAGATGGCAGTGTCTCTGAAGGAGTCTGTCAATAGGCTAAAGCCTCAGCATAAAATATGTCCGATTACCTTTGCCAGGTTCATTAATGGTTTACAGAAGGTGAAGCTTTTCAATATGAACCTTTGTATTTAATTGTTTGTACAACAGAAAATAAAGCCCTGCGATTTATTTTAATTCTTTTCTTGGAAGGAAGATGAAATGAACTGTTGAAACTATGGAATGTTGTTTACGCTTTTAATAATAGTATAAAATGTAACTCAACTGTATATGAGGTGAAAGTGTCTTCTTAATCCTCTTAAAAATATTTTGTCACTGATAAAAACCTACAATGCAAGTTTTATGACAAAAATTAAACTATATATGCTTTTAAGTATATGTCTCTGAGGTCAGGTCATACATATCAAAGGTTGATTTATTTGGTGAATTAAAACTTTAGGTTTGAAAGACATTAATTGATACCATACAGTAGGTAAGCTGACGTACACAATAGAGTATACAATGTATTTATTCTACACTGTATAATTTGAATCATTTTCATGTACTGTAGGATGAAAGTCTGCTTTAGTTGTGAACTTAAAACAAACATCAGATCCATTTGGGATGGAAATCAGCTGCATTATCTCGAGAGCTACTGTAACAGCTTTCATGCATTAAACCACAGTGGGATGAGTGGTTGGGGGAAAACCAAGCAAAACGGTCACTTCCTTTCCTCTTTGTGTGGATGGGAAAAGGGCATGCCACCATCTCAGATAGCTTGTCATAAACAATCAAGTGGCAGACAATTTTCATTACCCAGCTGTCCAAATTAAACACACATGCTGGGCTGCTACACATCAAGTCTGAAAATGTCGGAGCTGAAAGCTCCATAGGTCAATGTACCCCAAGCTTGATTCACACTGATGCCTTACTTAGGGGTAATCCGTTCTGATATCCCTAGATGCAACAGTCTGTGGTGTTTGAATAAACATTGAATTAACCAAGAGGAAATAAAAGGCTTGCTGAAGCATTGTGAAAACTGCACTTGCATGAAAGCAGGCTAAGTTGTCTCTCTGTGTCATTATAGAGAAATGTACGCTAAAATGTGCTGGGAGCAGTCTGGAAATTGAATCAGCTTTGAACTCATTCATCACTATGTTCCCTGATATGATCTATTTTTTTATTTCTCCTTAAAAGAGAAAAATCCACGCTGTCATAAAATTGTAATATGCTGATTTTAAAATGTTTGCATTTGGCATGTGTAGCATATGTGGCATTCACAGTATAATGTAAAATGCCCACAATATACAATATGCTACAGCTTTAAAAAAAGAGCATTGGATGCACCTACTGTTTAGTTTACTGACTGTATGGGTTGTACACATTGTTTGCTTCTCTTGAACAGACATCCTCAGTGTTTTTTTTTTACTTATTATAAATCATTGTGAACCCCCAGTTATTTTTTTGCTTTGCTCCAGAGTGAGGTTTTGATTAATAATAAAGATATCAATGTAGAAACAAATAGCCATTGTATCATGTACAATCATGGTCCTACAGTAAGAACAATTTATACAAACAAAAAATGTAAAATAATGAAAAGTGACAATGATGTAGTTCAAAAATCTATGTTGTCCTTGTGAGATGGTATTGAAGAGTTTTTTAATTTTCACATAAAACAGGTATATTTACAGTATAAAAGCTGAGTACCTCACGAGGGCATAGTGAGCACATGTCAATTCATAGAGCCTTGACCTCTGCACTGCGTTGAGTATTGTGCATAAATTTGAAATCTAATAAGACCATCAAATTGATATTATACAACTAAAAAAGAGGACACTATTGACAAGAAAATCTAGCAGGTCTAGGGGTTGTGATAAAGGACTTGTTACTAAGGGTAAAAAAGCATGGAAATTGAACCACAGCTCTGAATTAATTCATTGTCTCGTTTCCTAATATGAGACAGTTTTTGTTTACTGAATTGTCTCAGTTCATGTTCTGCCACTTGATTCTCTGCATTTTACTCTGATCTTGTCACTTAACTTTCTGCTAATCCAGAGACCCTGTAGTCTATGTAACTAAAACTAACTTTGCATAAAAGCACCTAAAGCTAAAAAGTATTACGAACCCTTCTAATCCATGTTTAATGATCACTAATTTATTAATTATAATTATAATTATAATTATAATTATATTAGGAGCTTCATATAATGCAGTTTACCATGAATAGAAAACATTTTTGTGGCATACATATTTTTTAGTTATTTCTTCTTTTATCCATCATTTGTAATCACATTCAACTTACTTTTTTCTAGAGGTACATGATATTTTTGTGTAACTCAACAATTAAAAGTACTTTAAAACAATAATGATTGAAAAGTAAAAATATATATTTATTGGACCTTAAATATATTGTAAGATTGATTGGGACAGATTGTGAAAGAAGAACATAACAACACCTTTGTGGTGTGGTAAAGCACTGTAAGTTGATTTATGTGATTTTTAAACAATAATTACTAGTATTGAAAAAAGTTGGTTGGGTATAGTTAGAATAGATTTAGAAAAGATTCTTGTAAAATCAACCTGTTAAAGTTCTTCGAACTAGTAACAGTGGTTGCATATAACAGTGCATATGATATTTTAGTCTTGTCTTGAAATATTGTTGGAAGAGTTTTCCTGATGGCCTGTGATTAATGTCTCAAGTACAGTTGCTAAAATATCAATTGGATTGAAGTATTGTGTATCATGTGCCTCTAATATCTAAAACATTTCTGCATAATATTATTTAATACAGAACAATCCTTTCTCACCATGAGACATGTTAATGATTTCTTTCTTGGTGAACACCTGAGTGAAATTATTATTTTAATATGCCAGCCCTTTCCCTTTCATTATCACATTTCTTTCACTGGCATACTTCACTTCTGCCGTTACTGTACCTTTGTCGTTGTAGTCCTAAAAGAAAACCTTTTTTTTCTATTTTATCCACCATAGCAAAATTCCATTCATTTTCGCTTTTTTGATATCCTTTTAGTTTGCAAGTCATTAAACGTGTTTCCTTTATCTGGATCCTGTTCTATTTGAAGGATATGAAAGTCTTTATATATTTATCCTAAATACTATAATAAACCATGTGGGTCCCTTCTTTCTAGCCTTGTTTACTCTTTGGGATGAATCTGTTCGTTAGTTCTATATCTCAGGTAGAATATCTTTCATCAGTTCCGAGTCTTTCTTTACCTATCCTTTTCCAATAGTAGTGCACTTTGGCGTGTTTGTCACCAAAAATGGTGGTGTATTTGGGGGATTTCACTGTGCTTCAGTTTAAGCTGCTGATAAAAAGGAATTCCAACTCCGAGAAATCGTTGGTCCTTACACCACTTCTACCATGTGGCTTCTTCAACACTACAAATTGTTTCACAGGCAGAGCTGGCTCAGTCCCACCATTGGCAAAGCCAGGGAGGTCAGCTGGGTCTTAGGAGCCTGGCATTCCTCAGAGCCACATTCAGGGGATTACATGATGTCAGACATGGGGTAAGAATTACTGAACAGCAAGATCATACTGCTACAGACACTAAACAGATGTTAATTCAGATGAAAGGCATGAACCTGTGTGTAACAACTCAAATCAGTTTTAGAGAGTAAAGTTCAAGATTTTGTGAAATGTACTTCTGCTTTACTGCAATGAGAATTACTGGGGTGCTAAATAAATGGTATTAAAATGCTTTGAATGCTTAAGATTCTGTAAATAACTATCTTGTTGCTGTATGCAATTTACTTTTCAGTACTGTACAAGGACATTTTTTCTTCTCTAAACGTCTTTATTTCTAAACTGTTTGATCATCATAGGCAACTGATAATTATAAGACTTTTGTCAGCCATCCTAGCTTTTGTAAAACCTAGGAACCCCTTGTAACAAAATTTGACATTGCATACTAATAATTTTAATGAGACTTGCTCTGAGCTATGCTATAATGAAATTTGCTTAACAGTAAAACAGACTGGTGAAGCTTGGCAGAACATTGTGACATATGGCAAAACAGTTGTGTTTTTAATGGCAGGTGGTTTAATTCTTTGGAAAGGTGGATGGTTTTGACGCACCAGGCTGCATATTGATAGAAACTGCTGGGGAAGAACTAAAGAAAATATTACACACATTAATTCCTGATATAACAGCTTGGGAAGCTGAATTATTCAATGAAGTTATTGCAACTTGCATTTTGAATTAATCTTTTATGTTTTTATTTCCTTATCTTTTGTTTTCTTGTTTGTATTTGTATGGTAAAAGATGCTTGGAATCTTTTCAGAATCTTACTTCTGTACCAGCAGTTACTGAACACACTAGTCTGTTTTTAGTAACACATCAGCAGGCCATACCAACAAAGGAGTCAGTAGAAAAACAACATTAAATATTAAATAATGAAAAGAAAAACAAAAGACAAAGGTTATATATAATATATGTCCAATCACGTGGCATGATCCCTCTCCACAGAAAAGGTGGTGAAAACTGCACTGCAGACACCTCTCTCTGACAGAATACATCTTTTTCCAGTCCCTTTGCAGAGATCTGCTGTGAGCCTTCAGTGGGGTTCATAAGTTTACTGCAAGGAGTTGAAAGAAAATCATTGCTTCAGATTTATTTTTTTACTATTTCCCTTGGAGTTTAGATTTGGAAAATCTAAGAAAAAAAATCTTGATTGTTCTCTTAAGTCTTCTCATTTGCATTATAAGGTTAGTTCTAAAATACTAAAAAAATGCTTGAGGCTCTTCAAAGTCAATGTGCTTATCTACTATACCTTGAAAACCATATACAGTACTGGTAAATATATAAAAGGTAAAAGAGTCATAAGACTAGATATCACAGGGCCTGAATAAAAATAAAATTAAAATGTAAAGCTAAGGTCCAGAGGCAAAGATAATGATACCAGTTTCCTGTTGCCTTTTAAGGTGTATACAGCTATACAGCTTTAGCAGCTTGTGCAGTATATTGCACTTACTCACTCTTCTGAGAGAGGTTCAATTTTCTTAAGATAAGTATGTACTGTACCTAGTACGGGGGTGAAATACAGAGACAGACTTTATATTCACACAGCAAATGGGTATGTGTGAGCAAGAGAAATTCTGTCAACAGAAACAAGAGATACAAAGAAATATTGTTTTGTCAGCTTCACAGTTTAAATCTGCAGAAAACATTTTATTTTAAGACATTTTAAGACATTACTCTAGTGACAGAAAGCAGTCTGCAAGGCATGTTAATAGCTTCAGTGTTTAAAAATTAATTGAAACTATGTTTGTAGTGAGCTCTTGAGATGAAACATTGGTGCTTTTACATTTTTTAAAAAAAGGAAAGAAGTAGTATTTCTGCAGCAAACTTACTGAATACAATTCATTCTACTTGTGAAACATTATTACATTTTATATTATATTTAATATATTTTTTTTCTTCAACATATAACAAACCACTCTTTGTCAACTATTTAATCTATCTGAAATATACACTTATTTTTCTCTATATATCCCTTTATATATCCCTTTTCTTTATATACCCCTTATATATCCTGTATATATATATACAGTATAATTCTTCATATTTATACTTTTTATTCTGTCTGAAAATACATTTGCAATATGGCCTAAGGAAAGCAGAAGTCACCAAGCAGTGATATTTAACCTTCTATTGCTGACAATCCTTACATAGTTGACTTGATTTTTTCTATTTTGTAAAGTCTTATTCTATTGTTTTGCTTGTAAAAGACGAAGTAATTCTTGCTTGAGGAATACGGAGAAAGAAGCCTGTCATATTCAGTCTCCCCTCTTTTTCCTTTTTCTACCCACTCCCTGTGTTCTAGAACAAGCTGACACTCGTCTTACATCATCTTCTGAATCCTTATTGATTTAATATCCCTTGCAATCCAAAATACATAATAATAATACAATGCTTTCATTACCAGGTGGATGGAGCAAAAATCTTCTCTCAAATATGTGAACATATTTCATTAGCAAACTTTTAGTCTTCAGTATACGAGTGATTTGCAGTTTAAAAAGGCTAATACTGTAATATTGGCATATTTTCAACACCAATACGAGAATTAAGAAGGACTTTTTATGCAAGGTTTTCTGTGGGCTTCTGATCCTTAAGGATTGTTTTTGCCCTTTTACAAATTTGAGTGGGATTAGAAGATGAATATCACAGATTGGAGACTTGAGAAAACAATCTGCTGGTTAGGAGATTATTAACCTTGAGGAAGCTAATTTTGCCTGATAAGGTATTTGTCAGAAAACAGGCAGATGTCAAAGAAAAGCAAAAACTTTACCGATAAGCCTTTTTTCTTGGCAATATTCACAGACATTTCCGTCTGTTAAAAGAACTAGAAATGGCAATGTGAACTGCAGTAGTTACAGTACCGTGCTGTAATCAAGGTTTTCCAGGAGGCTGGTCTTCAGAAAATAGAAGAGAGGTATGATAAAGGAGTCTTAGCCTGATCAGTAGTTATTTTCAGTGAAAATAAACTGTTTGTGTTGCAGAGTGAAAATTACTTACAGTAGTTACTTATGTGAAGAGCTCTCAAGTCATAATACTGTCACTGGTGAACTGCTCATTTTACCAAATGGGGCTAAATTACAAGCTTTGAGACTAGAGAACTGTTTGTGATGGATTCTATCGATACGGACATCAACACATTTACACTACTCTCTCTAAGCTTTAGTGAGGAGAACTGACCATAGTAAATTAAATCAACTTAATTCAGTGCTGAAGAATTTGAGATAACAGTATATGTATATTTACAGTATATGCATTTCCATTTTCTGTCTTGCATCCTTTTCAGGTGGTTGAAGCTCATAAAACTCCTCAACTCCTAAAGCAATGGCTTGATAAAATTTTTATTTCTCTTAGTTACTAAAGTTCCAGATGAGCAAGAGGAAATGAATGATCTCCGATTTCTATCCTTTCTTATGCTGTTCTGTTTTCATGTTATTCACAGGACATTATGAAAACTCTTCCAGCACTCTCTTGAGACAGGTATAACAGCCACAGGCTGTATAATTGTAAAATTGCTAATGTAATGCCCATCCATAAAATGGGTGAGAAAACCGAGCCTAGTAATTATAGACCGATAAGACTAAATTCTATTATATACAAGGTTTGGTAACAATAATTAGAACCAAATTAGAGGATCATCTATATAAAAATTTAAGGGATGATCAACAAGGATTTAGATAATCTACTGTAGGTTTTCAGAATTGTTTTGATAAATCTCTTTATCATTCAACTTCAAGCAGTAGGCATTAAAGACAGTGCATGTACTGTACTTGATTTATAAATTGTATTTTTCACCTGGAAACATGGTATAGATAAGGAGACAATGCTCAGATTGTAATGATGTAATCAATGGAGTGCCACACAGGTCCTTTTTAGGACCACTGCTCTTTCTATAAATTCTTCAGTAACTAGCAAACTAGACAAGTTTTTTTTTTGTAGTCTCGTAGTTTTGTAGTTTCATTTATAACCATTATTACAATCAATGCAGGGACATGCAGTCAGATAGACACTCACAGACCATTACACCTTGATCTCCCCATCAGTCTTTGTGAGCTATCATGGCTTGTGGTCCCCCAGATTGGGGCCTAGCATTTATGGACTAGGTTTAGCTGTGGTATCTTGCCAGGATAATTATAAACTATGAACACTCCTGACAAAGAGTTAAAATAATACAAAGGCTTTCTTCTCTTCATAGGCAGGGCATATTGGTTTGTTTCTGTGGTTTCTTTCTTGACTTTTAACATGCATGACATTTGACAAATTATAATCACCCCATTGCCTGCTTATTTACTTTAAGTTACTGATCACAGTCATGAATAATCAGTTAATCAGAATGACACAAAAAATATTAAAATTAATATTTGAAGTTTGTAGCTTATTTTCTTTAAAGAGTACATGAATAGTATGATGAGTTTCTTTTGATTGTAGTGTATTTTCTTACAAATTTACACCATCAGCAAAGCATGGTTTAGACTCTGACATTTGCTTTATCTAAATCTGTTTTATCTAAAATCCTGTTTTTCATTAGTAGGCATTCCACTGCAACATTCACTGAGAGGGATAGCTTAATTCCTCCTTTTGTGGGCTTGAACTGATTGGGGCTGCTATTCTTAAAACATTGTGCCTAGCAGAATGTCTACCTCAGAATTCTTTGGCCTTGACCTTTCCCCTCTCTGCTGATGTCCAGGATTGACTGACACTTAAGTGTCATGGGGATGAGTTACAGTGAGATTCCCTTGGTTAAACCATCAGCACACTTGAGCTGTCACAGTCTTCCACTGAAAGTAATGTGACAGAATGAATAATACTTTCTCCCCGGTCAGCGGCTCTTAAGCCTGCTGTCCCTCGGGGGCAAACATTTTGGACACTGAAGCAAATGGTAAAGCACATTAAAGTTGTTTCATGGAGAAGATGCAGTTGCAGACTCCCTGCAGAATGCCTAGATGTCTTCACTCTTAATTATCACATGCTTCAGATATTTCTGTAACATGTTTGCAGGGGATCTCTATGGACATCAGAAGAAGTTTTTAGCTTGTGTAGTTTATTTCCAGTACACAAGATAACCAACGTGTGAATTAAGATGTTTTATCACATTTTCCTGAAAACATTACTTTAAATATATGGAAATTCCAATCATAATACTAATACAGATACATCTGCTTTTTGTTATACAGTATGCGGTTGTTCCACTCAGATAACATGACATCTTTTGAATGTTTGCCTAGCAATACTGCCACAGTATGTTTGCCGCTTATGTGTATTAGTTTATAAGAAAAAACACTGTAGTTAGACATTTCTTTCTAATCATAGCTATTACAGTCATCATTTGTGTGAGAGAATGTTTTCTAGAGAATATTTATTTTTTTGTTCTGATGGCAGAATGTGGAGTTAATTTAATAGCTCATCTTATATGCTTTTCCTGTGCTTTTGTACATTAATAATTCATTTTATGAATATGCTGGCCATGAAGGCTTTTGAGTGAAAGGTTCGTACTGTCAATCTGAAATCATCAAAGTCAGTCTTAAAGTGCAGTATTTCTTTGTTTTGCATGCTGCCTATTTCATCAACCTCTAAATGTTATTAGTAATTTATAATTTGTAGCATTATAAATTAATTTAACAGTTGTACAAATTCACACTAATTGGCAGATTTCTTTGTAATGACACTGTTGGAAAATTTTAGTCTTTGTATACGGAGCTTTTGTGGTACAGAGTTAGGTTTTTATCCTTTTTGAATGTTGTATGCATGTCCTTGTGTCCCTTTAATGAGGTAGGTTCTCCATCCAAAAAATCAAAAAGTCCTTTTATGTCAATGTTTCCAGTCAAAGTAGGAAAAGAAAGAAACCTTTTGAAAAGATTAAGGTGTTAGAAGTTTTTATGCAAAATGACTTGGTTACAATTATTTTACAAGGATATTTTTATGTCCATATATAACATTTGACTTCTCTGACACATACTTTATCTAAGTAACTTATCTTTTTTAATTGTGTAGCCATAATGTCCTCTTTTTGAATTAGAACCCACAACTCTTGGATGAAGAGTCCAACATGAAGTACTACTCCATACTGCCAACTCATGGAAGTATACCTGCTGCTGTCAACACAGCACATAAAAACACAGGCATGTTTGAAATGATCTGGAAAGGTTACTGTAGGTATCTAACTGCAGTCTTGGAACAATCTATTATTGTGTTCCACTTACATAAGCACAGAAAGTTAAATGTAAAAGCATAGGCTTACTTGATAGTAATTGACATAAAATCACATTACTTTGCATTTTAAATGTGAGACATGAACTGGCCATTAATGTGGAAATTAGTGCTGCAGATATGGTCCTCAAACTGATGAGGTCATTTTATGTTTAAACATATCTCTATGTAATTTCACAATGTGGTTCTTGCTTAGAAGAAAAGCCTTTCATTTTGTAGTTGATAATACGGGGCTTTGTTATACTTCATAAAAGTCTGTGATCACCTGAAATGCATCTCCCGGTATCTTTTACACATAATTCATTTCTTACAATAAAGAAAATCACAGTATTAGGGTAAATGTACTTAAGGATTTTTTGTAAATTATAATAGGTGGGTTTCATTTAAAAAGGTCACCCACCGAGAAGAGGAAAAGTGGAAAATATGTATAGAATTTCAGTAATGAGTTATTGTTGAAGAATGTGTTTAGCATTTAAATAATAAAACATTCTAGATCCGTTGCAACCACCTTCTCTCTAGTCATTATTGCTTGCAAATTTAATCATATTCCCTGTAAATTAACCTTGTGTGTGGTTAATAAAATAAACAAGAACAAAGTAATTTCAGCTGGGCGAATTTTATCCAGTGCATTAGGGTGATATAAGATGTAGCTTTTAGGATGTCTGATTAGAATGTTAAATATTGAAGTTTTAAAGAGACAGATGCTGACAGCGCTCTCCCTTTACATGTATTTCAGTAGAGCTTTCAAAATAGAAAATCAGAAGCTCTAGCCTTGAAATTCGGTGTTTACTTGACAAACAGAATCCTAAAAATGCATTTAATAAAACATATCAAATGTTAGTCACAATCTAGTTATAATAATTATACTGCTGATGCTGTCAGGAGATGTTTGAGATGGTTTCTTGAAGAATAATAATACAATTTGTTAAATCATGAGTAATTCATATACCACCTACATTCTTGCAGTACAGCATTAGTCACTTTGCTAAACTAAGATTTAGATTAATAACCGTTAAAGTTATAAAAAAAATAAAATGTGCTTTCTGGGATAGACCAGTTGTTGGAAAAAAAAATGCTGGTAAAATGCTTTGAGCATTAATAGTTACCTTCATATAACCATTAATAAAGCTTTAGATACTACACAGTGCTTTATTAACACTTGCTTTCAGAATAACAGCTTCAATTGTGTCATATTGAACACACAAACATTAGAATAAAATTAAATATCTTCCTAATTTTGGATTTATAAAGCTGAGCTTGCCATCCATATAATTAAAATGGTCCAAACCAAGTGCCTGTGGCAGGCTTGAGAGGATACAGGCAGCTTCAGACATAAATCACGACCAAATTAAGGGCAAAGCCAAAATGTGTTTCGTTGTAAAGGGAAAAAAAAAAGTGAATCATTTTTGTAGTAGAGAGTGTTTGACAGAGATAATTTCTGTTCTTGACACTTCTGATAAATTACTGTAATACAAGCTGTTATAATACCAAGACTGGAGCACTAAGGTAAAGATTTGACTTGAAATGACAAATGTCCATTTTAAAAGCAGATAGCTAGCAGACATTACGGCTGGGAAAATATAAAATAAAACACAGTCCATTTTCTCTCCAGTAAAAAAGAACGAAAATAAATAAACTGTTTCTTTGCTGAACCAAAGACAAAATGCTATAATTTTATAAAGGGCTAAGTCAAATTCTGCGTTATAATGAGAACCTCATTTTGTGGTGTAGTTTAACTAATGACAAGAGCAGTCTGTCTAATAAAAAGCTGTTTCTGGATAAACTCACTATTGCGATACATGGGTGTTGTTTGTATGGATCTTGCCCTGGAAAGAGTACGTTTTTTTTTATTTTGTGCTGACATTTATCTTGCTTGACCCATAATTGTGTTCAGTTTGAGTACTCACATTTAAAAAAATATATACTGTATGTATACATGGAAGTTATTAACTGCAGTTGAGGAGGGATAACAGCAACAAGTCAAACTCACACAGCTGATCTACTCACCATTGTTACAGAAATTAGCTCTTTATCTTGAACTCAGAACCTTCCGTTTTCACTTACTCAGTCTGAATGCGGTTCAGGGGGCTGCCCATTAACCAAGCACCTTAAGCCAAACCTGTCTCACCATGTATTCCAAGCTTTCACAAAGCATCTAATTCTCGGATATTATTGTGACTAGTGAAATCATTTTTAAGGTAGACATCGTCGGAAGGATGTGAATACTTTTCCAAGGCACTGTACATCCTGTACATGTACAAGCACTGTTTACTGTATGTGAAGGTCCTCTGTAAAACCTCCTCATTATGATGATGATAACCATTTTTTTCTTGCAGAGAATTAAGTATTTGTTTTCTGTTTTTGGTAGAGACCTCTCAAATCTCACACAGCACTAGATGTTCTGTGCTTAGACATACTGCAGCTATAAATGTTTGATGTTATTTTTGTTGCTTACTGTAACATACACAGCAAAATGTGGTCCTTGAACATTTGTTAATTACTTTTTTTGTCAGCCAGGAAATACACACTAGCCAGAATTCTCAACAGTGTTTTCTGTCCTGTTTGTATTTAGTGACTCTGGTTCAAGAGATATAAATCTTGCTTCCTTTCTTCTTTTGGATGTGGATTAAGGCTGTCTTCAAGAAAGATTTTCCTTCCTTCCTCCTGTGTCACAGAGAATGTCCTAAACACAGCCTTCAGAAACAAATAGCCTCTGTCAGAATGAGTAATAGTGGACCTGATTTTCGGAAAAATGATTCATCCCTTGTGAGAATCATAGTATCCATACTTACCAAACAAAAAATGAAAAAACTGCAATAAAATAAATGAAACAAGTAGCTCTGATTGTGCACAGCCATAAAAATACCAATATTCCATTGTACTGAGTTACTGACCTGAATCACAGATATATTTTTCAAAAATAAATTACTGTAGTGACTAACATGCAGTAGAACATACCCTTCTAAGTATATTTTCAATTGTAGGAGTTGCTAAATGTGTGTGATATCTTGAATATCACACAACTTAGTGATTCCAGATTTGCATAATTCATATTGGAAATTTCTAACACACGTCGGTTTAGTTTGCAGTTATTTGCATATCCCTATTAACACTTCGGTCTTGTGGAAGGACTTAGATAAAAGGTGTCCCTGCCTTTCACTGCAGCTGTGTTGTTTCATTAAAATCACACAAAGGATTTTATGTATTAATACATATACAATACTTCCACAAAACAGAAACTGCTAGTTGAAGATAATGATATAATTCCCCCTACTTCATTTTGTATGAGTATGTTTACCTGTACATATTTTGCAGTATTATCAACATATTACACATTTTCTAAAATAGTTATGTAATAAAAATGTAATATATATTCCTACCCACACATACTGTACCTTTCAAAGTCAATTTTTATGTGCAGGCTGCTGAATGTGTGTTGTATCTTGCATTTTACTGTCCAGAAATTTGGTTTTCCTTATTTAGCTGATAACATAGCCACTTTGTTGTGGATATCTAACCTAATCTCTCACCCACCTGTCCTGTCTCTATAGGTTTGCAAAGAGTAAATGGATGAATACTGTACTACACTTCCATTCACTGTGTGTCTCTAAGCTACACTTTCACATGTAGACTAGACTAGAGCTGTATAGGGCTATCAGCCAGACAGCATTCAATGGTGCAGCTCATTACAATAATGTGATTAAAGGAGGATCAAAGTATTGTTTTGTACAGTTAGCACACAAAAGGTGAGCTTTACTGGCTGATATTTAAGAGTTGTTGGAATATTAAGAGTCACATAGGTTAGCTGCACTCTGCTTTAAGTCTAGAATTATTTTAAATCATATTTCAAACAGATAAATCTGTCTCAACACTCAGCAGGAAATGCAACAACATCTGTTGGTACTGTACTTCATTCCATTCCTAGTGGTGTATTTGAAAAATTTGTACACATTCCATAATTTGTTTTTTTCATTTACTGAAAAATTCTATTATTGCTTGACAGTGGGTGTAATAGCATTTTTCTTCTGCTTTTGTTAAAGTTAAATTGCAAGATCATACTTTGCCACTAATAAAGAACACAGTAGATCTCAGTATCACCAGACAATATTCCTCAGTGGTTTGTTGTGAGGTATTGATCTACACCACGCCGCCAAAAATGTTAATAATATTATAATCGTTACATAAAACAGAGCAGAGGCAATGTTAGATGATTGAAATTATTTTTTTCAGTTATTACTTTTGTAATTCAAGTCAATGGTAATACTGAAAAGAGTAGTTTACTTTTGTTAAAAGAAGAGGGACTCATTTAAAAAGAACACAAGAACAGTTACAAATGAAAGGAGGCCATTTGGTAATTAGTATTGACTTCAACATACAGTAATATGTGTATACCTTGTTCCATACTCCCACAGCCCTTTAGATAAAGCCTCCTGGTCTCAGTTTTCAAAAACAGTTCTGCATAGTTACCACTTGCATCTTGTGATTCATTTTTCACTGTTTATTCTGAAGCAGTCCTCCGGGTTGAACTGGGCTGACTTCGTCAGTTCCTTTGAGGATTTTGAATATGTGTATAAAGTTCCTTCATAATCTTGTCTATTCAAGATGAAAAAGGCTTAGTTCCTTCAACATGTCAATATACAGTAAGACATTTCCTTTCACCCCAGAATAAGAAGATACTGTACAGTATGTGGTTGTTTTTCTCTTGACTGATTCTAGAGCAGCAATATCAAATTTGTACAAAGTATTTTAGATAAGCTATTAGTAATAGAGTACATTATACCATTTTAATATAACATCCCTTCACTTAAATTCAGTGTTTTTAACTACAGGTAGCTATATACATTCATACCTCACATATCTTGCTTAATTGTATATACTGTATACCTTAACATTTTTTGTCTTAGTGATTCTATATTTTTAAATAAAATGCATACGTGTGGGTGTGTGCACACTAGGAAACATATTTTTTGTATCCTAGTTTTCTTTGAAGATTCAATACTGGTTTTGGACTCTGACAGGTCAAGATTGTTTAGTTTCCAGGTACAGGTAGCCTCTTACTCCACATTTTTGACACATTACAGAGGAGGGGGCAGAGAAGAGACTTTACAGGAGAATAAAGTATGGGAATATTACTTTGGCTTGGCTATGTAAGTTGCTGGGCAGATATGATTAAAGCAAAGATTTTCTGGAGGAGACACTTTTCCTATATTGGTATATGGCATCTTGTAGACATGTCTGTGTCACTGTACGTAAATGAGACAGTTATGATTAGATTGGGAGGTTTAATGTCTTTCCCCATGGAAGCCTGATTAGAAAGTCTGTTTTTAATCTGCAAGCCAATTTATGTATTTGTTTATTTATTTTTGTCATTTTTTAAGTGCTTTTCTCGAATGCTCAATAAAGACAGTGGGGGGACACACATCCATGAATGAAACCCAGCTGTTTTATTTGACATCAAATAATTGCACATATAATAATGGAAAAAAAACAGATATTGAATTTCAGGAGAGAATACAGTGGCATGTCTTACCAAGGAATTGGAAAGGAATTAGCTATCAGCTAGTGTTATAGAACACTCATAAGGGAAATGCATGAAACATGAAATTAATTATAAAGAACATAGTAATGTCTTACTGCTGATTAATAATTTAAGGACGTCTTATCTGTAAGAACCAGGTCTTTCCCAAGCTCATTAGTTATTTTTATGCACCAGAGATCATTCATAATGCCCTACCTGAGGTGGTAAAATTATTAAGAATTAATTACGTCTTCCAAATTCCAGGTACCAAGACAGCTAAAGGTGTTTCCATCTGGTGCATCTTATTTAATAGAGCCCTCTAATTGTGGTTTATTCTGTGTGCTTAATGTCCTTGATCTGTAATGTGTTTTACTATTGCATGTGTTTCATATGTATAATATTTACACATGTATAAAAATGATATAGCAAGAATTCACTTTGTGTTTGAGGGTGTATGTGTATTTCTGATTTCATATATCATTTGGATGTTTCAGATGTCATTTACATACAGTACCTGTGCAGTAGGTATTCTGGTAGATCCAGAATTATATACTGTACTGTATAATCTTTTTTCCTTTACAGGATATTCTTTTGTGGACATACAGTATTTTCATAAGCATTCATGAGTACTAGATTCCATTTATTTTCAAATAATTTGTTAGATATTTGCAACTGGCACAGTTTATGCTCAATAAACTTTGAAGAAGTATTATTGATGAATAATTATACTTTGGCAAGTAATTTTGTATTGCCTATTATATATGAATTCGATATTGAAGAATATTGCTCAAACTCCTTGTTACTGTGCTGATGGTTGTAACTACTGTATACTGTATATATTAAACAGTAAAAAAAAGAGATTAGATGCTCTGTGCTTTAGAATAAAATGCAAAGCCAAATATATGTGAAATAAGCCAAGCTTCCAGTAAGAATGTGTACTTTCATTTTCCTGCAGCAAACAAGAGGCTGACTTTCAGCATCAGTACAAAATCAACATCTCAGAATTGTTTCCTGACTATCAGCCTATCCAGCATACCAATTAGGGTGGAATCTGTTGGTCTTTTGCAGATCCTGCTGACAGTACATTCTTAGCAGCCTCACGCTGTCTGCCTTCTCATACAGTGTATTTGCTCGCATTCACCACAGCAATCAGGGCATTCCGCAGCACAGATGCCAGCTCGCGTTCTTTAGGCACAGTGTGCAAATAAATCAAAGATAACAAAAGGATTTTTAATGACCAGCTGAATTTTGATGAGAAGACTGCTTTAAAAAGCATAGAGGGCATGCCACCTGCTTTGTATCTGTGAATTTCTCCCCCCAGTGAATTGCTCGTCTGACATTATCTTCCCATTAACATCTAAAACAGTGCCCCTCTTTGGAAAACAACTGGCTTTTGCGTCTCTGTGAAAGTGCAGCGAATGCCTATGCTCCTTCACCCCTGCAGAGTGCAGGGGGGGTTTTCCTCCCTCTTTCTAAAGGTGAAGGACTGCCCCGTCTGTGTCATGAAATAATGGAAACAGAAACACTTTCTGCCAGTCCATTTCAAAATCAGTAAAGGCTATCTGTTTTAAAATTCTAAAAAATAAACTGTACTATTGTCGCAGTGTTTAAGAAGTCAATGTACCTTGTAGAGGTATTTTAATAACATGAGAGGTTCAGCTGCCTGGATAGTAGCAAGATAGGAAGAACATGCTGTAAAGGTGTTTGGGTGTTTGTCTTTTCCATGGTAGGGCTTGTGCATTAGGATGGACAAAATCTCTCCAGCCGCAGTCATAAAGCAAGAAAAAATAATGACTGAAGTACTCTGCTGTTTGAAAATTCTCAGATACTCAGGTATTCTGAACTGTTGACTAGAAAGAAAAACCCTTCAGTAAAATATTTTGCAGTATACAGTACATGGCCCTTTGCAGGTAGTATAAGCAGAAAATCTGCAAATCTGAAATAATAACAGGGAAGAAGTGCTCTTTGAGAGGGTGTATGCCATACAAATTGTGAAAAACACAGTGACACTTAAATCTGTTAATACATTTTTTGGAAAATAGATGTCAGCACCCAAAGTATCATTAATGTATTGTATTGAAATATGCAGTGCATATTGTCAAAGCTTTACATCGTGAGACTTCTTGTGTGCTAAAATCGTAGTTGAATAAAATGGTTTGACCAGCATGCATGAGTAGGATTGTTTTCTGTAGAAAAAAATCATTTTGTAGCCTATGAAGGATCACTGGGTACGTGATGTACTCCACTCTTCTCCAGTGAGAATTAGCCATTCAGCCTTTCAGTTCTCTCAGGCAAGATTGATACATGACTGGGATTTCAACCAGCATGTAAGACACAAACAACTGGCTCACTGGGAATTGCACCAACATGGAACCTTCTGCGTAATACAGTCATTATCATTCCACTCTTGTTAAGCAAGAATATAATTGAACAATAAACAATTAATCTTTGAAGTCAAATGTCATACTTCTCTGTTATAATACAATATTAAATACTTTCTTAAGTGGGCATTTGGCACTGTTCATTTAAAAATAATAAAGTATCAAATAGAGAGGACCAGTGTAACAGCTGGAAAAAAAAAATGTTTTCCTCTAGTAATCTCATTCAGCATAGAATATTTTTTATAGAAAATTTAAGCATTTAATAGATTTTCTTAATTTTGTTTATTTGTTTGAATTTACCTGTGTGGTTATAATGTGTCACACTGAATGCGCCTCATTATGTAAAATTTTATTCATTCTCTGTTTAACCAGAAGAGTATTTTACATCTGATAAAAGCTCCTCAGATGTTGATAAAAGGTACATTTTGAAAGCATTTCCAATTTACTTTACGTACAGCATGATGGCATGACCCCAGAGAGAAACTGGAGTTCTTTGTAAAATAAGACACAAAAGATTTTGTTTCTTCTGCTGACTGTCATGAGACTTACAAAACGTGTATTCCAGAGGCAGCAGCCCTTTCACAAATAGCAATTTATTTTAAGAAGTGTTTTAGCTGCAGAATTATGTAAATATACTTACAAAACAGAGTATGGGTTTGTGAGGTGACGGGCAGTCTGCTTGAGCTAATTATTAGCACACTCACTGGTTTTGCTGCTACATCTCTTCCGAATTGAGCTGGAAGTGAACATCATTAACAGTGTGAAGAGTTGGGCTCAGTGTTTTCCATCACTTTGTGGTGTGTTAGCATTGCAGAGTTCCAGAACAGAGCGACCTCTCAACCTGGCGTCACATCCCCATTCACTCTTGGCTTTATTATGTATTAAAACATGCTAATCAGTGAATTTGCAGTGTGTCAGATATTTGCAAGGCAAATATAGCAGCACAGTTTTAAACAACTGTAATAGAAACGCATGTCAAAATTAATGAAGAAAAAATTATAAGAGGTCATTTAAATGTACAAATGTATAAACTGGGAATTAATTAACCATGAGTCTCATAAAATAACAGGTTTTCAGTTTTATCCTAATTATCAGGTATTAGAACAGATTGGAAGTAAGAAAACATTATGCTATTTTGTTTTGCCCTGAGCACAGATGCCGGCAGAAATGAACCTTAATCTTGAAGCTCTTCGTGAATCCTGATTGTCAGGCACTAGCTTTTCTGTAAGAAACAAACAAGGCTCACTGCCACAGTCCAGTGTCCTTCTTTATTGTAAATTAATTATTCCAGTCCATCTTGTTTGGATATATTGAAGCACAATGATTCTATATTTTTTTTACATATGAAAAACAACACACTGGATGCCAAATTCAATTTCAGAAGTAGATCTTACAACACACTGAAGCATGCAAGTCAAGCAAATTGAAAGTATGATCTTGTAATTTTAGAGATCAATAGCTTATTACATTCCCAGCAGGTGTCATCATATGCAGCGTTTCTGCTTTTCTCTCTCCGTTATCATAAAATCCCTTCACTCTGGACAGGATGTCAGTCCATCATGGGTCACACACACAAGCACTCGGGAACAATTAAGGGACACTAACCAATCTTAATTCAGCATGTCCCAAGGTGGAAGGAAACTGAAGCTCCTGGCAAAACCCCATGTGAACTCAAATATTAGCATGCAAACTCCACATAGATAAAGGCACATTCCAAAAATGAACCCACAATCCCGAAGCAGCTGTACATGGAACCAGCACTTAACCACCAAGTCATTATGCCACCAAACTGGCATTTACAATATATGCTATTTTTATGTCTTTCACCTTTACATTTGCATATGCTTATCTGTGTGTGTATCCGAGTATGTTTTCAGACAGGACCAAAACCTCTATCTGCATGTCAGTATCCCAGCAAGACTCTAGGATTCAGTGGCATATATGCCTAATTACCACTTTCTAGAGCTGAAAAGACCTTCGCACTGACAGGGCAGTATTTGTCTCATTAGAGTGTTCCTGTATCAAAAAAGACCTTGTGTGAAATGCATATCTTATAACAGTGTTTTAAATAAATCTGTCCTCTGCAAACTGCCAGTCTTGGCACACAATTTCTGTTTGGTATGCTGTTAACTTTCCATGTCAAATACTGTGTCTGTCTCATTAGTGCTGTGTTTTTTTTTTATAACCTTAAAGCCCTACTTCACTGAATTGAAAGCCAGACGTATTTACTAAGGATAGAGTTGCTTAAATCAGTTGGATGGGGTAGCGAATTAAATGTATTTTTTTATATCTGTGAATAACTTACATTAATTAAATGGATTTTGAAAATTTTCCTTACTGTAGCTGTGAAAATCACCCCATCTTGTTCTGGGGTGAAATTTTCTGTTTAATAAACAACGTGGCATTTCACAGAATATTTAAAAATCAGGCTTCAGTTTATTTTCTACAAAACATGGAGAACTTTCTGCAAATTTCATGCTAGAAACTCAAACATTGGTGATCTTTTTAATGGCAT
Organism: Lepisosteus oculatus; assembly: GCF_040954835.1. Taxonomy (NCBI): domain Eukaryota; kingdom Metazoa; phylum Chordata; class Actinopteri; order Semionotiformes; family Lepisosteidae; genus Lepisosteus; species Lepisosteus oculatus. The sequence goes on from NC_090712.1 coordinate 12,318,317, forward strand.
AGTTTTAATATTTATATAGTTGTGCAATTCAATTGCAGCAGTCTGGGTTTTCCATCAATGGCTCAATAATATTTGCCACGTTTTAAATAGTGAAGTCTTGTCATGTGATCATCATGTCAAAGTAAGTTGGTACTCATTCCTTATTTTCTGATTAAAGTTAAACATGAGCCAACATGAGTTGTTGAAGAATGTGTATTAACTGTCAAACAAAAGACAAGATTTCAATTAATGCAATACCTGAAAGATATATTCATGTCCCACTTGAGAACTGAAGATCATCTTTTTGCTATTGACATGATTGATGGCATCCAGTTTGTGAGAGACGTTGCTTAGAGAATGTCTGCTTTAGCAATCTGCAGACTATTCTATAGAATCCTGGAAACCATCTTAGTATGGGACAGGCCCCATCCTGGACGGTCACTGGACGGTCATTGTCCGAGGATGATCACATGGTCCATCTGCATAAATGTTTTCAGACTGCAGTGGCTACAACATGAGAAATTCCAGGAAGAAATACCTGACGCGTTAGGAAATATGAGAATAGGTTGCCATCTGCATAAGGAAAGGTCTACATTCTCAAATGCTGTTCAGGATCAAAATGTTGATAGCTGAAGGGTGAAATACCTGGGACCCAAAGGGCTTCTGAGGTGGCACAGAAATAGTAGTTGAATACCATCTTGCATTCGACTGACCTAAAGGAAGATAAAATGTGTGGAGATATTGCAGTGAGCTTTGTACTGAGTATTGCATTCCGTAAACCAACCAGTGGGGCAACAGAATTGTGAACATACAATGAAGTACCTCCTTTTATAAGATAATCTTTGGTGCAGTTTTAGGACAGCTCGGGCCTGGGTAACATCGCCAACAGTTTTCCATTCCTGCAGTTGATTTTCCAGCAGAATAATACAAGACCACATTGTACTAGAAATAGAATAGAAGTCTTTCTTTGACCAGCATTCTCTCCTGACGTGAGTCCATCAGAACATCTGTGGGATCAACATACAGTATCAATACTACTAACAGGAGATTACTGTGAATGGACAGTCTCAATCAGCTATCTGCTACTGCACAGGAAGAGTAATGGAGCATCTCACAACATGCTGACCAGGCCTTTATGTCCACAGTAGCAGGACTATGTTAGCGAAAGTTCTCATGGAGTCAAACTAATTTTACGATGTGTCCATTTTGAGAGCGTGTCAGGTGTCTAAAGATGCTAAACATCTATCATGGTTCTTTTATCAATCTTTTGTCAGTATTTTCCATATTATTGTTTGATATTTATTTAAAATCTTTTGTCAGTATTTTCCATATTATTGTTTTATATTTATTTAAAATATTTCCTTAAATCCAATAGAGTTTTGCATCAATATGTCTACTATAGTAATCCAGTAATAAAAAAACATTGAAAAAAACAAGCTACACCATCTGTCTCTGGTAATTGTGCAATGATAGGTGTATTTAAACAAAATACAGTATAATCAAATTATTCATTCGGTTACTATATTGCATTGCTATCCATACGTTTTAATATAAAATGTTGCTATAACTTGTCCTTTGGGGAGTTATTGGATACTATTGTAATTTAAGATTGGTAAAAGAGCCTAAGATTGCTCATTTCAAGACAACATTTCTGCAATGTTTCTAATGAATGGTTTCATGTTAACAGGGCACATAATGGAATGAAACATTATATGAAATCAAAACAGGTACTTTTTCAGCTCATCAGTGTATCTGTATCTGTATACCATTGATAACCCTACCAGATAGGAGGTTACATTATTTTGGCATATTTGTACTGTACTTTGAGTTAAGTGAGATTTAAATTTTCGGTGAATGGTGACAAGTTCCGTGTATAAATAACCCACAAGTAAATAGTTTAGAAAATTAAACGTATCAGTAAAAAGCTCACCTCCTCTATAAATGATAATGCTACATTGTCAGTGCTTTTGGTAAAACAGTTTCATACTTTTCATACTAGTAAAGCTGCTGACAAATAGCGGCTTCCCCAGGTGGTTGCTGCACTTCACTGTGGATGAAATGTTGTGTATAAATGCAATCTATTATTATTATTATTATTATTATTATTATTATTATTATTATTATTATTATTATTATTATTATTAACAATAAAATCCAGGTACTAAACTAAATTGTTGTGGGCTTTTTACTTGGAGGAAGCTGCAATTTGAGTTATGACAGACTATGGTCTGGTATTGCTTTGTATTAATTGATGCAAGCAGTCATATTAGAGATTAGAGTAGAGTCCTCCTTGTTTTTCTGAACATTGCTTTTCTGATCTCTCCTGGCTATATGAAATTGGCAGGTTTTCCTTGACAACAGTGACAAGTCTAAATCATATTAAGTATCTTATTCCTTCTCCTGATGGATCAATGACAGTTCCTAAAATAGTTTATTTATGAAAAAGGAACCTTATTAAGCTCCGCAGAGACAGCTGGCTTATACTGGAGGAAAACATCATAAAGAAAACCATGGGTGGTACTTAGCTAGACTTACTTTTGTTGTAAAATGAGTCTTGGTAAAGATATTCTTTGGTAGAAGTTTGCAGAGGTATCAGAAATTGTCTGAAAATCAACACATTGAATTTGTGGATGACCTTTATTTCAACTTATATGGGAATGAACCAATATGTGCACTTATATCATATAAAAACCTTCTGTTTCAGCTGATGTAGTACCAACAACACAATGTATGTCTACGTCCATTTCATTTAATATCAAGTGAATATCAGCTATTTTTCCAAAAATATTTTGATAAAAATATTATAATATTCCTCATAACTACCCGTTTATAATTTGAGAACAAAATTTGTTCTTCAGAAGAAAAGTCTGCAACTGTTTTATCTAACAGTGATGCTTAAAACCAGAACAACAACAATCAGAACTGAAGGTTGATCTTGCAGGCAAGTGTTGACTGTGCATTCACATTGTTTATACGTGGTTTAGTGTGATCTGCTATGGCTATATCCAGAAAAGTATAATTGCATCTATATTTACTGTCAAATTTGTTTTTTGCAGAATGTAATATATTTTAGTATATATAGTTTTTCTAATATTAGTGTAGTGCCTCTAATAGTAGTCTAATCCGATCAGTATCCGTGGTTTATTACTAAGACTTACTGGGAAGATAAGTGAATTCCATATGTCAATCTCACATAATATATTAAAATTAACAATTATAATAAAAATAGTTTAGACAAGTGTGCCCCTTAACAGCAGATCCACTGCATAGCAGAATTAGAAACTGCTTATCCCCCAGAAATAAGGAAGAACTTCAGGCTGGCCATATAGTTCAAGCTTAGTATAGTAGATTATACTATATACTTTCAAATAATGCCAAGAGATCTTTAAAGACCAGGTAGTCAGTGACCCCAATCACCATACTAGAGCATTGGTTTCCACTGGGGGACAAGTATCACTATCTTTTAACCAAAGTATTTTTATGTAGAAAGTATATACTGTATGCATTCAGCCCAGAGCTAAGAAACCGTTTCAAGGAAATGTGTGTACTGCAGAAGGTAATTAAATATTCATATTGACTAGATGTTAGCAACTGCAGGTAAAAATATAATATGTCTTTTATTCATTCTTTGTATCTGTTCCCATGGGAAGAGTGCATACGTAACTAAATAAAAAGCTGAACTGTAAATGAAAGCATGTTTATATTAATAATTAATGCTGTTTTTGTAAGTCATTATTGCCCTCTGCCATACTGTTCGACAATATTTCATGCCATTTTATTGTAAAGGCCTTGCACTGCATTTTTAATCTCTTTCCTTTTCAAAAAAGATTCTGATGGAAAATATGAATACAGTAATAGATAGTAGAGTCTGCTGCATCTACAGGACACACTGCATAAGTGCTAGGTACTGTATTAGACAATAAGCCACATATCTATATCATTTAAATTTGAGAATTTTAGTCATGTTATTACTACCATAAATGAATAAGAAATAAGAACCATGTCTTGCTTTCAAAGAAACCAAGTCAGAGAAACTCTAAAACACATATTTCTTATTTTAATAGTTTTACACCTCCCGTAGCAACATTTATACAGTCACTAACACCTTACAGCCTGTCCCAAGTCAGCATGTTATGAAGTGATCGTTTGAGAAGAAACATTTGTTTTATAGCTCAGTAATTTACAGTCTTCTTGGCAGTCTCCCATTTTGCACTGGAAATATCAAATACAAGCATTTTAAACTGTGGCTTGGTGAAATGAAACCTGACTGAAGATAAAAATGGCAGCCTGGCCCACTTTGGCACAGCTCGCTTTGCCGGGAGCTCTCTGAATGAATGAGCATCTATGAATATTACTGGATCAGCTCCGGCAGTAAGAGGAAGGCATTACACTCTATAAGCACAGTACTGTATATACACACGGAGAACTGGTGAAGTCTGGAACTAGCTACAGTACCTAGCCATGGAAACTGATATGATTCTTATGGTGCATTTTTTCCCTTCAATTATACATTTCATTTTGTCAGCAGAAAGTGGCTTATTATTTTACTTAAGCTATTTTGGAGTTTTATTAAGAAATCAAATGCTAGGACAGGATATATTCTGCCCTACAGCACATTTTTCTGTTTAGAGATTCATGATATCGTTGGTGTCCCAGAGAGCTAAAAAGCACCATTAAACATTACTCTTTGTCTTGATGCCTTGTCAAGGAGTACAGTTTCTCCCCTTGAAATAAATTGAATTGTGCAATTCATAATTTTTCTCAAGTGAAATTCTACTTTCTTTGCTTTACTTTTCAGTCTTTCTGCATTCATTACATCTAAGATGATTTAAGACTGAAAAATATTAGGCATAATGATTTTTTTTTCTAAGGCACTTGACTGCCCTGTTTTCAGACTGTATAGTGCTGTCTTGTACTTTGAACCTTAATGCATTTTGCATTCTTAATTGGATTTGAATAGCTAGTAATTTTACAAGTTTTATTTAATCAATATGTGGCCCATCTTTTGAACTATGGGTGCCACTTCAGCTAAACCATTAATAACTCAAGCACCAAGTGTCATCTTTAATTATAGGTGTTATAAAATAGCAATAAGCATTAATCGATATGACAGAGCTTTGTCTCAGAAAAAAGAAAGTAATGAAATCTAAAATGATTAAATTTAAGGAGCATTTGGTACTTTTAGAGTAAATCTGGTTTATTAAGCACCCTGAAACGTTTCCATTATTTTAAAAAGATAATACCATAATGGCAGGATTTTTAAACATTCTAAAAATATAGAATTAAACAAAATAATTGGAAATCTCACACTACTTTCACTGACAGGATTTTACCATCTAACTCTCACTACCTCCAAACGAAGAAACGTATATTCTGTATATTATAACCCTTATCAAAGAATAAAACAAATGCAATTAGTTACTGAAGGACAGAAAAAAACAGTTGGAGCGAAAGATGTAATATATTATATGGTTTGTACTGTACCTTAGATTAAAAAAAAGTATGTATATTAAGCAAAATTATGTCTTCCTAATTAAATATTAGCAATTAAATATTTTACTTGTTTACAGTTATTTACTGTACATCATCCAGAAAACTTAAGTGAGCTACTGTACATAACATGATAGGGAAGGTTGATTTCTCTGATGTTCAGTGGTGTGGCATAGTAATTGATGTGTACTGTGTCTTAGCCCATTAAATGGCTTTCATCCCGAGTTACAGAGGGGGAAACCTAGTACCTCATAAATGGTATAATGGGAAAATGACAGCTCTTCTTTATAGCTCTTTGAGTGTGATACGTGAGTGAAGATCAGCATTTAAGCCTTTTAACCTGATCTTGTCAGATCTCAGAAGCTAATCAAAGTTCAGCCCAGTCATCATTACGCTGTAAGATAGAACTGCAAGTTTTGTTTGTGGGTCAATGGGAAGCACCTATTTTTTTGGACCAGAAACTTCCAAAACCAATTTGACTACACACAGTGGTATAGAAATATGATGACTAGAAGCTGTTCTGAAGGAGACGTCTTTTGGATGAGACATTAAATCAAGGTTTAAGCTACTTGATCATTAGAGATATCATGGCCCTTTTCAAAAGAACAGGAGTGGTATCCAGGATAATTTCCATTCCATGCTTGTATAATCAGGCCTCCCTAAAGCTTGATCTTAATTCAGGAGGGAAGCAATTTGTTATGGCTCTTCTTGATAGTCTCTGTAGTGGGGTTTCTGGTGCATAACTGCTCCAGCACAACAGCCAAATGGGTGAAGCATTTTAGTTGGAGTTAAAGTAGGTTTCCTCTGTAAAGCACATTGATAATGTTTGGGATGTAAAATGATGATAATGCTAGGGATTATTAATAATCTGTCTTTTATTTTAAGATTTTTAATTAAGGCAAGTCTCTTGGTGATGATGAGTTTGTGTACTCCTTACAGTACATGAGTTTTTGTGTTTTGTTCTTTCCCAGGCTTCATAGAAAATGGGCAAATTCAAAAAACCTTCTATGCACTCTTTTGTTTGTGAAATCCATAACTCTATTGATTACTAGAAGAGCAAACCATAGCATAAAGCTGCAGAGATTACCTGCAGTGATTGCACAGATAGGGTATCCAACAGGCCATGTATGAAATAAACGCTTGTCAGTCACAGGGCTTGAGTGCTGATCATCAGATGACTGCAGGATCCTCCCTTTCCTACCAAAGACGCAGCATGCTTTCTAATTTGTGTTTTTGTTTCCAGCCTTGAGGAAAATGTAATTCAATTAAAGGCCTTGTGTTTGAATATGAAAGAAAGATCATTAAGGACATGCCCCTTTTTAACCTTGTTTAGATTTCTTAGAAACTCAAATCTATTGGGAATGGTTTCAACAGATATTCACTGATTTATTGAGAGCAGCAAACAATGCAGCAGTTTATCACAGTTCACCAAATTGTTGCTATCTTTTCTCTTCTGGATAGAAATTGAATATTTGTATTTACAGAGACAAAGTTACATATACTGATGGAAATTACCTTATGCTCCTGTGTATTGATAGTCTTTTGTGCTAGCACTTTGTAGGATGCCAAAGTGTTTGTCCCAGTTTAAAAGTACTGTCTCGTGCTTTATGAAAGCATAGGTAACACTATAAGTGTGTTTGTCCCAGTTTAAAAGTACTGTCTCGTGCTTTATGAAAGCATAGGTAACACTATAAGTGTAGTGTAGCTTCTTTGAAATGGTGTTAACCTTCTTCATATTTTGTAATTCAGAGGACAGGAGCAAAGGTTAACAGTCTCGGTGTCTTCTCTGTGTACACTCTTATAAAAAGGTTAAGGTCATTTTAGTTTGTCATTGATATCTACACTAAAGCTTTGGTTGCATGACAGAAAGTTGTGTTTCAGAATGTATTAAAGCATTGTACAGACCCAGGGAGCAGGCAGAGTAGATTATGGATTTGTGTGTCACATTTAAAAATTAAAGCACAAGGTAAAACTGTGGTTTATTTATGGTCATAATTACCAAAGACCTTGGCATATGCTTACAAATAGCCTTTTGTTGACCTCGAGGAATGAGACTGCTTGATAATGTGTTGACTGCCTGCTGAGGCTGAATACATTCTGAAGGTCTCTGTGAAGTTTGTATGAAATAATACATTTGTTTTTCTTTTATAGGTATTTTATGAATTGGCACCATGTATTAAATAACGAATTCCTGACATACGTTCGTAACTACTAATGTGACAAATTATATATTGGAATGAATTTATTGACTGTAAATGCATGTAGTTTCACAGAGAAATACACATGCACAGAAAATTTCAAATACTAGCTGATAGAAGTGTACATGAGTATTGGGAAATTAAGTGAAATAGAATTAATTTAGTTTGAGTGTTCTTGCATTACATCATTTACAAGCCACACAAAGGATATGAAAGTGTCACTCTTATTGTAAACTCTATCCAGTGATTTCACAGACCCTCAGCACTAATTGTAGAATCTAATGGATTCTAAATCTAATGTTAGTTCAGGTAAACAAGTCTAGTACAATAACAAATCTCGGCCTTTCCATTGTGCATAGCAATATGTTTTGTTCCAATTCATGAATGAAATCAAATTTTTATTTAAGATAAATAAGGAAAATGTAATAATTGGCCAAATGTTGAAGTCAAAGTTAAGATACTGTTAAAACTAGCAGTTAAGGACTTTTGTCCTTAACACATGTGAACTCTGGTGGCTTTTGTGTAACCAGTTTGTCTAGTCTTGTGTATGGTCAGGCACTGCATTCTCAGGGTCCCTTTCTTGCTGAAAAACTGCTGGTTTAAATAACATTTGACAATGCATTTGTAGCCATTTTTTCAATCATTGTTGATTCTCCCAAATCCCTCCTGTTGGTCTGTCTGATTGTGATTTTAGTTCTTCTGTGGAGTCCAGTCCTAAAGGGCTTTGCAGCAGGGTAATGGAACTGTGCTTTAATTACCATGAAGTTGATTCATTCTTCTTTGTTACATTATTGCTAATCATAGGCATCTTTATATCCTCTCTAATCTTTCATGTAGATGTTTTTTGTCTTATTTGCAGATGGACTGAAATTATAGAAAATGGACACAGCAGTGGATCTTGTTAGTTTTGTTTTGTATTCCAAAATAATAGCATGAACTGTACAGGTATTGCCACTAAGAGCTTTCTTTTTCTTTGTTTTTATCTTCTACAGGAAAAGAAGAATACGTTGCCACCTTCAAAGGGTCTGAATACTTCTGCTATGACTTATCCTTGAACCCTATACAAAGCAGCAGCGATGAAATTACTTTGTCTTTCAAAACTCTACAGAGGAATGGACTGATGCTACATACGGGCAAATCGGCTGACTACGTCAATCTTGCTCTGAAAAACGGAGCAGTCTCTCTCGTCATTAATTTGGGGTCGGGAGCCTTTGAAGCTCTGGTGGAGCCTGTGAATGGGAAATTTAATGACAATGATTGGCATGATGTCAAAGTAACAAGGAATCTTCGTCAGGTAACAGTACAAAGGATAATAAGCAAAGAAAAATATATATTCTTTACAAAAATTCAGATTAAAATAGCAAATTTTACAGATCATTCTAAAACATAATTTTTAAATAAATAATAACAAGTCTATAAAAATACAACAAAGTATACCACATTTGAGCAGGGGCATATCTAGACCTTAGGGGTTAGATATGGTTAGAACCTTAGAACTTATGAGTTTTGAAATCAAGGAGGTTTTTAGTTAAAGCTTCCCTGGCACTTCATTAAATACCCTAGTATATGGTAAAAAACCCTGTGTATAGTAATTGTTTCCAAGCTAAAAAAGGCTGCTTTGTTTAAAAGCATCTGCAGCTGCAGTCTGTTCTCTCTTTAAAATTCCTGCATTATACTGTGGCAGAACAGGGTATCAGTGAGATAGCTAGAAGAATAATGTCAGTCAGATGAGCAAATAATGAGACATTTTGAGCTGACAGCACTTAGAAATTAATTTAATTTCTAGAGTCATAGCTAGCAATGACTGTCAAAGCATTTCCTGATTTAAACAAGGCAAGCTCAGTTAACAGCTATTGAGAAGGGCATGCTTTGTATCAATGTTTGTCACCCTGTGACTTGTGTTTAAGCAGTTGTATGATTTATAATCTTAACTTTGATGTCCAAGTTGTAAACACAGCAATGGTTTATGTAATGCCAACAGCAGAAGCTGTGTTAATTAGTTTGCAAAGTGAGTCCTTTCTTTACTGGCATACTGATATACTTTCTGCTTAGCATTTAATTGCATCTTACAAGTGGCTAACAGTGTGCTTACTTTTGTCTTAGCTGCAATTAATGCCAACGTTTCCTTAACCTCCTGGTCTTTTGCATTAGAAGCAACATATTTCAACCTTCCTTTATTTCACTAATGGCAAGTAAAGATACAGATTTTAACTCTGCTTTGTTGAAATCACAACAAAATATTCCTAGACACGTCTGTGGATTTTGCTGAAAGAACATTTGAAGTGAGTAAACCGATAGGTGTCGTGCAAAGGATAGGAGACATCTCAGTTCTTCGTTACAGTAGCTAAACCATATTATTTTTCTAAACATTTGGATAAATAGTTCCGATAGAGTAACAACCCAGCACAATACATTATATTAAATTCAATTACATTTTCCGTGCCTTTCTTGGTTTAATTAGGAAAACACTGAAACTTGGGTAATTGCAGCCATTCATCCAGGTTAAGAAGATCAATTAAGTGAGTTTCCATTCAGGATACAAAGTGTGAGTGGATGCACTCCTGTGTAAACTGGTTGCAGGGACATCGAGAACTGTTAGAATGTTCTAGATTTGCTCCTGCTCACATTGTGGCAAAAACATAAGATGTCAAACGCAAGCTAAGAATGCGTAGGTGCATGCTTAGTTGGGAAGTTACAGATATCCATTCTACTCATTCTCTGTGTCGGGATCTTCTTTGCTTTGTTTCATTGCAGTAAAGTGATCCTAAAGTCCATCAATATGACCGAAGGAGGCATGGGAGTTGAGAAGGTTTCCCATGTGTGCTGTAAATTACAGTCGTAGGGATTTGGTGTAAACAAAACTTAAAAAACAACAACAAAGGACTTTCGTTAAAGAGGGTCAGCTGATGTGCTTTAGGCAATCTATCTTAAAAACCATTTGATGTCTGTCGAAATCATATACTGTGCAAGAAAACAGGAGACATGTTAGAAATATGGGGCTGCTAGAGTGTAGTAGCAAAGATGCTTAGTAAGGCTTTGTACTGAGGGTCTGAATAAATAATCAGTGCTGGTAACACTGTGGAGGCATATCCGTTAGTCTGCTTTTTTTCTCGTAAACTTATTTTGCCCTTTTTCTATGTTACTAACATGCTTAAAAACTAACATGTCATTCATGGAATGTGTCATTCTACTAACCGTGACCTTTTAACGTTCAGAATAATGTACTAACATGGTAGTAACCATCATATTTTTTGAGTAACAATCGTTATTCTGTTCACAGTTTTTAATTTCCTTTCTCCCCCCTTCTCCACAAAGCACTCAGGCATTGGACACGCTATGGTAAACAAACTACATTGTTCGGTAGATATCATTCTAATTGTTTCTTAGTTTGGGTTTGCCGTGTGTTTCTTTTCTTTCTTTTACTGTAGACATCATTAACAAAAAAGGAACTGCGGTTGGTACTCTTCTGCTTACTTTGAATTCCTTCTTTTCATCTGTTGGTTACCTTCCTTATTTTACCTGTTCCTGTCCAATTCTGTTTAATTCACCTTTAGGGGCATCGTTACAAGCCTTTGCATCAAGCTGTGGTTAACAGGATAAGGCTACTGGCTGGCTGGCCTGGTGTTCATTGGCTCAGCCAGTTTCTTACCATTCACAATGCATGGCATGAACACTGGATGTGTGGAATGATTGCAAAGCTCCATTCATCCATTTTAAAGTCACTGCAAGCAACTTTGTCACTTTTTTCTAAATGTGCTCCTGCATGCACACATCACTGTGTGCTTCCTTTAATCAAATTTTCCTTTAATTTTTTTTTTTAATTTTCCTTTTGCGTGCATGCATGCAAAAAGAAAAGAAAGGCATGCTTTTTTGGTTACACCGCTTTTTTTCCTTTGAACAATGCAAAACGTGATTGTGCTTCTAATTGCTTGTGCTTTCAATCTAACCCTGTAGCACGCTGTTTCTTATGTGAAAGACAATCTGCTAAACATACTAATGTACCCTAGCTAAACTAACCTAGGAAACATTCTACTAACACCATTTTTGTGTCTGCTAAATTACTTTTGAGTTGCAGTAGGGACAATACTAACATTACTTCGATAATCGGTAAACTCCATAACTAGTTTAGATTTCCCAAGGGGGTAGCAGACTAGAAACTAATACCAAACTGAAAAAAACAGACATGAAAATGGGTTTCAGACAAAAAATAGGCCTCACACAGGACAATCCAGGAATGTAGCATATAGGTGTCTGAGTATAGCGTGTCCTTTCCCTGTGCTTTGTTATCTAGGTAACAATATCAGTGGATGGAATTCTGACTACCACTGGCTACACACAGGAAGACTACACCATGCTAGGCTCTGATGACTTTTTCTATGTTGGAGGCAGTCCTAGCACAGCGGATCTGCCAGGCTCCCCTGTCAGCAACAACTTTATGGGTTGCCTGAAGGAGGTAAACACTGTTTCCTGTGCTTTCTAAAGACAGATCACTAAATCCTTCTACCTCTGCTTACTTGCACATTTGCGTTCTACAGAGTTTCACCCCAATGCAGAATTCTGTTTGCAGAATGATATTATCTCAGGGATTTGAGAATCAAATGTGTAATGTTTCACAAAACATGCATTCCATACAGTATGCATAATATAATATGAATTACATTTTTGTTACTCAAATAAAAAGTGTATATTGCTATATCTCTAACATTTTGCAGACTAAAATCTTCAATAAAAAAATCAAAACATCCCCCAAAATAAAATATTTTTTATTTACAAATCAACATATCCATGAATTGAAATGTGATTATTTGGAAAAAAACAAACAGTTGGCCTACAAGTTACTGTTTGGCTCATTTACATTTACAAAAGAGCATACTTTCATTGTCACAATAGGTAATTCCAAAAGTTTTAACTTTTTCAGCATTCAGTATTGAAAAGCAATTATTTCACACAATACCAATGACCTCCAGTGCTCATGGTTCACAAAATATGTGCAGGGTAGGCAACTAATTAATTGTCTGGAAAGTGAATAGAAAAAAACAGCTTTATTGAGTTTTGTTTAAGATTCAAGAAATGACACATTATGCTTGAAACCAGTAGTCGTCCGAACACAGTTTTATGTATAAGGCTCTTTTACCCAGTGGTTTGATGTAAACAGGCATTCAATATGTATCCTATGACCTTTAAACTGCAGTTCTGTGAAGGTTCTCTTGAGGTCAGTCTTTATATTTACAGTACAATATTTTTTAAATTAAATATTGGTGTTCAAAATCAAATCGTAAGCCAGATAGTGCATTGATGTACTGTTTAATGCCATTTTTAGAATAAGGCTGTGGTTTTCAAGAGCAAGCAGGTGTTACAACGAATTATGATTAATTAACCATGACTGTTTCACAGTAATTCAAACAGAACTGTCTAAAGAGACTTCCAGTTATGGTTTGTGTATACTAAGTCAAAATGACAAATCCTGAATAGCCCCTTTATAAGGCTTATCAAAATTGTATATTTGTATATTGTCCAGTGAAATGGGCTTTAATATCATTCTTATAAGAGTGTGCTGTTTAATACTGTTGGTATCAGGCAGTAATCACAATCAGTTCATTACAGTTTTGATCTGCAGTATTCCACAGTCACTTACTGAACAAGCTAAGTTGTAAGTCACAAAAGGACAGTTACAGGCTGGAATGGCTGTCATGACAGCTGTAGTTGAAATAGGTAAAGGATCAGCACGATATGCTCCTAGATAGATTTGGAATTTTGCATTTCCTTAAACCCAGTATTTCATTACATCTGACAAAACAGAGAAAAATGGTGTAGTAGCCTATAAGGAACTGTCTTTCAAAATAAAGCAATGTAATTGAAGACAAACACTTCCTGAGTTGAGCAGTTTGCACAAGATCCCCCCTAGGTTGTACATAGTAAACTGAAATTAATTTTCTTTAATATTTATATTTCAGTTTTGCTATGTGTACATTTTTTTTCTTTTTCGTCAGGATCTACGTCTTTGTTTCTGGGATTGCTTTCAAACAGCTTATGGCAAATACAGCAATTTAAAAGAGCTTTTCTGCACTTTTTTCCCCAGAAGTTATAAATGACTTTTATCCCTCATTGGCATCTAGGAACAAAGTGCTGAATCAGGATTTATCTCACAGACTGCTATGTTGATGTTTGTAATTACTCATACTATGTACAATATACGTGCTTGCTTATATTACATTAAGCAGCATTCCCTGTAAAGCCCATATTTTAATTTTAGACATCAATAATATGCTGGTAATATGCCAGCAGCCATATCACCCTGCAACTCACAACTGGCAGCCCACTGAAGCTAAGCAGGTGTGAGCCTGGTCAGTACCTGGATGAGAGACCTCCTGGGAAACACTAAGGTTGCTGTTGGAAGAAGTGTTAGTGGGGCCAGCAGGGGGTGCTCACAATGCCCCAGTATAGTGATAGGGAAACTATACTGTATAAAAGGCGCTGTCCTTCGGATGAGACGTAAAACCAAGGTCCTGACTCTCTGTGGTCATTAAAAATCCCAGGGCGTTTCATGAAAAGAGTAGAGGTATAACCCCGGCGTCCTGGCCAAATTTCCAATTCCGATTCCAATCATGGCCTCCTAGTAATCCCCATCTATGAACTGACTTCATTACTCTGCTGATGTTTGAGCTTCCTGGTGCACTATGGCTGCTGTCGCATCATCTAGGTGGGGCTGCACATTGGTGGTGGTGGAGGAGAGTCCCCACTACCTGTAAAGTGCTTTGAGTGGAGTGTCAAGAAAAGTGCTATATAAGTGTTAGCAATTATTAATTATAATTAATAATGCATATAAACATTTCTACATATATATAATTTAAGCATTTGTTTAAGATATATACTAAGGTGTCATATTGGGCATTTCACTAGTTGTGAAATATGTTTTATACTACTACTTTCTACTACTGTTTGATCATTATAAACAAACTTTTCTATATTCGATGCCAGAAATCTCCAACCTTGGCCCTAGAGACCCCCAATCCAATTAGTCTTTTAGGTCACCCTGAATCACCTGTTTTTTAAAGATTAGGAACCTGTCTGCAATAGCATGGACACAAATGTTTCCGCTTGAGTGCCGTATTGAAAATTGTATTATTGGAGTGCTAGCGAATCGTTTCTTAATGCTTTAGCCAGATGGCATAAAAACCCTGTTTGCTTGTTAGCTTGTGAGTAATAGTTGCTGTCCAGGTAGCTCATTTCATATTGGAATGTTCTTGCCTTCAAAAGGTGCCCTTTATCTTCACAATCCTATTGATTGCCTTTTACTCCTTGTGTGCTCCACATCCAAGCTCCTGAGCCTTTGGATGCTTCTCTTTTCTCAGAAATAGAATAATTTGGTCATAATCCCAGATGATCCCTTTTTGTAGATTTCTTTTTTGCCTTTTTTGTGTGCTGCCTTTATTGTTGCTAAAAATATTGTCAATTTACTTCAGCTTTGTAAAAGAATCATAAAAGCTTTGTTTTTTGTTCAAAAGAAGCAGCCAGAAAGAAAGACACACATACAATAAATGTGTATATCCCAAGGAAAGAGACATACAGAATTATTGTCTACACTCTCTACACTCTTTATAGTACATTGATTTTCTCCATATTGCAAGTTCTCTGCTTTTAAGTAGTTTGATTTTTCACTTTTGTTTTTAATTAAACTTGTTTTTTGGCTTTTGTTTATTACATTTCAGATTATAATGAGTTACAGTATGTATTATGTTCATATGAAATGGTTGTAGACTTTTTTTTGTGACCCTGTCTTCACTTTACATATTCTGAGTTTACTCTACATAGCAAAATATTGTGTCCCATTGACTGTCCAGCAAATGCTTGTGCTTGCCTCCTTTTATTTGTTTGACACTATTTATCAAGCAGACTTATTAATCCAGGAAAATGTCATTTGAAAGAAATGATCAAAGCTGATGACAGAGAAGTGTGGAGGGAATTAAAATTATTGTCAAATAAAGCTCAATAGACAGTCAATAGACCTTTTGGTAGTTTTCACACTGATGACATGATTTCAGCCTGGTTTTTAGCCCAACAGTCAACGTTGGAGGGTGTGTTGAGCCAGTGGGTATTTGGTATGTGATCATTTACTCTAACCCACTTCTCCTACACTGTATAAGCCAAAAATAAATTAAATGATCATTCTCTCTTTAGTGTATTGACACAGTAGATGTTCTGCTATCAAAGGCAATCTGAAAATACCCTTGGTGATACTGTACATGGTTGCCTTCGTTCTCTCAGCTAGCACACATGTTTAATTTAAATCTGTATAGTTAGGCCTTACAATAAAAGTACACTTAGCAAACCGGTCTCTATTTTACCATTGTCCTTCCTTTTAATGTTATTGTCAGCACACACTGGTCCATAATAAGCACAAAGGTTAATTTGTAGTATACCAACCAAATAAATAAAATGCAGGTGAGCGCTGACAAAAACATCTCTTTTGAGAAACATTTTGCACTTTTTTCCTTATCAGTTATACTTTCAAGAAGTGTTTCGATTAAAAAGTACAAAATAATAGTTGCCCCTCCATTTTCAGTGTTTTAGAAACCTGGACTGTGCTATTTGCAAATTGCTGATATAGAAAGCATTTTGCCATGTCGTGCTTCAGCCAGTTAGTGTCCCATTGTACTGTAGAACATTGCTCAGAAGTTTTTACTTACTTTTCAGAACAAACTGATGTAGGGCTGATAGTGAAACTGGCCACATGGCCAGTTTCAATGTGTAAACACAAGTGCAGATTATTTTATTTCAGTATTGTTGTTTCATTCTTCTTTGCTCGTATATACAGTAGATATGGCACTTTCAGTACTGTTTCTATTCAATATCTGTTGTTTTTTTTTTCTAATATTAACAGCAGACAGTCTGCACTGAGAAGAAGCAGCTCTAAGTAGCTGCAGTACTGTAGTTAGACCTTTGCAGTTTGCACAATGTGCATTTTAATGGCTGTATTAATGATTCAGTACAAGACTCAACATGACTGATTCAGCACAGAGCACAACATGATATATTTATTTGTATTTTAATCTACATAATTGGAAACAAAAGGAAACAGAGAACTAAAAAAGATAAACTATTATATAACTGGGACTCTCCATGAGCTGTGTCTGCTGTGATCTGTCTGGCACAGTGAGAGCGCACCCTGCTGGGGAGAAGCAGTTCTTCCACTAAGTGCTGAGTCCCTCGCAAATGGGTCTGGTCATTTGGCGATATACAGTAGTAGCACGAACACCTATGACATTGGCCAGCTGAGCGTAGGAACAATGCTCGTAAAGTATTGATGCATCTTTTTATAATATTAAAAACCATTTTAATAGTTCTGCAGGAATTGTTGTTTGTTTGTGGTTAAAATGAAATGTCTAAACAAACTGAAGAAACTACAAAGGAACAAGTAATAGGTAAATTCCATGCTGCAAAGAGAAGGAAGGAAATACAATGTTTCAACTGTGGAGCCTTCTTCGGGTGTAAGAAAGATAGGGCAGTCAGCAAACATAATATAGCATGGGAAAACAAAGGCCAGGAGAGAGGAGGAGGCAGGAGCAGGGGAGAGGCAGAGTGGCCAATCAAGTGGTGTGAGGTCGAGAGAGGTGAGGAGAGGTGTGAAATGAAACCTACAAATGAATAGACAGAATTAGAAGAAAACAAGTCTTTTGTTGAGAGAAGGGGGAAGGTGTGAATATTCAGGATAATTTTAGTTTCTGTAGTCTTTCTGATGTTGGTGTTAGGATAACCAGTTTTGAGAACACAAAGAGATCAGTGTGATCATGGCCGTCGGAGGTGAAATGAGACTATATGGGTTTGGAGAAATCTTTAATCTTCACAGCCCTAACATGTTCTCTGAAGCGGTCTCCGAGTCTCCTTCCTGTTTCCCCAATATAGATGGCTGGGCATTTACTGCAAGAGATACAGTAAATAAAGTTGCTGGAGGTACAAGATGTCATCTGAGTGATCCGGAATTGTCCTGAGGGACCTTGAATGAGTGTGGTGTTAGATGTGTACTTGCAGGTGATACAGCGTACTCTGTTGCAAGGGAAAGTGCCTGGTGTGGATGATTGCTGAGGGCGGTCAAGGGAGCTGTGAACAAGAAGGTTACACAGATTAGGTGTATTATTTGTTTTATTTGTCTGTGTGGTTCCATTGCAGTTAGTTTGTACACCTTGATGAGTTGATGATCACTGGAGTTGTGCAATGATGTGGAGTTTCCTCCAGGGGTTTCAGAGATGTGTCTGTCAACCACTGTTCAGAATCAATAAACAATAGGTCACTGTGCATGTGTTTACTAAACAGAGGTTGGGAGGCAGGGGAAGCAGCGCAGCTGTTTTCCCACACTGACT
This sequence comes from Lepisosteus oculatus, assembly GCF_040954835.1. Classification (NCBI taxonomy): domain Eukaryota; kingdom Metazoa; phylum Chordata; class Actinopteri; order Semionotiformes; family Lepisosteidae; genus Lepisosteus; species Lepisosteus oculatus. The sequence goes on from NC_090712.1 coordinate 12,336,342, forward strand.
GCAAGGAGATCTTTTGCCTGTCAGAAAGCTTGTAATCATCAGCCAGGAGTCATCACATGGTGTTCGACAGTCCTGAGAGTCATAATAACTATAAAGATGTTCACTCCAGCTCAGTGTCCATCATTAGCAAGAAAAAGCATAAAGTACCTTTTTTTCCCAACATCATATATTTATATCCCTCGCAAGGAAGTTACGTTAGGTGCTCATTATTTTGTTACAGAAGCAATTTACTTTATTCTTTAGAATGTTTGCATCCACAAAAGTCTGCATTTTATCCATCCTTCCCAGTGATTCAAGATTTGATGGTAGCAAGATGAAGAGGCATCTTGCTTCTACTCAAACATGGCAGGTGTGTTTGGCTAGTAATTTCCAATTAGTAAGATATTTTCAAAACACTCAAATTATAACTAAATTCAAAAGTATGGTCTTATGCGTGTCTTATATGCATACTCCACCTTAATGTACCTTAAGAACACTTGTGTTCTTCAAAGTGTCTGATAATGGGCGGTGCAGTGGCTCTGTGACTAACGATCTGTGGCTGGAAGGTTGCCGGTTCGTATCCTGCGGCCAGCAGAGGAGTCCTGCTCCGTTGGGCCCCTGAGCAATGCCCTTAACCCCAACTGGTCCAGGGTCACCGTATACAGTAAGTGATCCCAGGCTTCTCTCCCTGTCTGTGTGTTTAATGGAGAGCAAGTTGGGATATGCGAAAAGAAGACAAATTCCTAATACAAGAAATTGTACTGTATATGGTCAATAAAGTGATCTTATCTTGTAATGGCTCTGGAGATAGAGTACTTCGAAACAGTGTGGGATATTCCTTGCAGCAGCAGACTATGCACATATTTGTAAAAGAAATGCTGGCATGCCATTGTTGGACATGAACAAGCACTATAATATAAAATATCATCATTGCTAGAAGATAATGATGTTGGTTTTCAGAAATATATATCACAAATAAATATGCAAATACTGAAGCTGTGTATAAATATGTGCTTTCTTTGCAGCTCTGTGATAATGTTGCTGGTTGACGTACAGTGTCCACTGAGTATTTTCTACAGTATTTTTAATTCACGGTCTCTTGAGAACATAAGAAAGGCTGCAAACAAAAGGAAGATGTTCGACCCATCTAGCCCATCTAGTTTTGATGCTAGTAGAAAATTGATCAGTGGATCTCATCCGGCTATTTCTTGAAAGAAGCCCGAGTATCGGATTCAACAACATGTTGAACAACTGCAAGTTTATACTGAAAAATATATTAACTGTCTGTTTAGACTCGAATTTGAACACATCTTTTGTGAGGATAATGGTTCAGATTCTAGAACACGGAATGTAGTCATAGCTTACATAGTTAATTTTCCCATCCTCTCATTCTGGAGCACACAATTTGCATTTGTTGTAAATGTGCTTTAAGAGTGTACTGTAAAACCTCACAACCTTAAATTCTTTCCTTATTAAGAAGAAGTGTGATGTAAGGATTTTAACAGTTTTAAAAATCAGTCGTGTTGCAGAATAGCAAAAAATGGAGCAAAACGTATTGTTTATGCATTCTATTGGTCCATGTACTGTAGATATTTAAGAATGTTGATTATTAATGCAGACATGATACTGTAACACTATACAGTATGGTTAGAAAAATGTGTTAGGTCAAAATTGTCTGTTTGAAATAATGTGGCAATATCTTTGCATTTATAAACTGCTGATGTGAAAAGGTGATATGTGGTGTGTACCAATTCATATATACTTGGTAATTGTAATATTTCTTTATTGATTTTGCAAAAACTGCTTACAGTACATTCATTGTTCAGTTGAGTACAGACCTTGTACGATTGAAATTTCTGAAGTATCATCAGTATCCATTTAATTGCATCTACATGTCATTATTTTTACTGGAAACAGTTCAAATTAAAATTGAGTCAATTTAAAAGGAGGGATATTGAATACCTCTGATAATAAAAATGATATTAACGTGCCCTGTGTCAAAAGATCCACAGCAATGCTACTGCTCAGTATCACCTTATAGAAAAAGAGAGATAATAAAGCTCCAGTAGCTCTACAATGGGAGCCCTGCTGATCTGAATTGTGCAATTCTGTGCACACAGCCACAACCCATACTTGACTGTAAGCACAACTGAACAGAGCAGGAGTGTCATTCTGTAATCGCAGCCATGAGACTCAGCAGCACACTGCTGCCAAAGATCACCCTTACCGTTGGCACACATGCGCTTTGAAGCTCATACTGGATGAAGTGTGACAAGTCAGTCCTTCAGCAGTCTAGGGCACAACTGGAAGGGAAAGGAAACTTTTGTCACTTGTTTCTTGTCACTGGTATAAGAAGCAGGTGATAAATTTGGTAGTATAATATGTTTGTGACATTACAGGTTGTTTTATGGCAGAATGAGGTAATAACACTGCTCTTGAATAAAGAACTGGTGTCCTCTTTTTGCTATAAATATGAAATGACAGTTATTTTGTAGCTGACCTAGAAATCCACCGAAGATCCCAGTTATTTAGAAAAGGCAGATACCCATCACTGCATCTTTACATAACTGCCTATTCATAATTTAAACATATAACATAGAGCAAAATACAAGTCATACAGTATATGTTCTGTATAAAGTCTTTTCATCTGTAATTGGATGTGAAACTAAATGCATTTAACAACTACTGAAAATATCAACACTTAGATTAGTCAATTTTCCAATTAACAAAATATTCTTTACACATACTGAATTGTATATAGCTTCCTTCAAAACAATGTTTAAAAGGCTTTTAAGTTAATTCACTCTTGCACTGTTGGCTTTTAAAGCAATTTGTGCCAGGATTTTTAAAACAGTGGGAATAATTTTCACAGCAATAGAGCAAGAGTGTGTCTGAGAAGCAGCCATTAGGTCTTGTTAAACTCTACAGTGATTCCTGAGAGAAATGATACAGTGTACTCTGTCATCCCCTGTGGTTGCTCTTACTCATGTTAAGTACACTGACTGAAACAATGCTAATTCCTAAAAAGCCTCTTTTATTTTCACACTTGTCATTCTGTAGAAGTGTTGTAATACTTATTCTGTAAATACCCAGAATTCAGTACAAGATTCTCAATATATTTGTTAACATTTTTCTGGAAACCAAACGAGTGTACCTCAATAATTCTATAATCTTAACTCACTTATACTATAGTCTTTTATTTATTATATTAAAAAATAAGTAAAATATTTTAAATATTGTACTTTATAATAAGGTGATTAGAACAACTCACTGCATTTATGAAGTTCTATATTAAGTGAAGGTACAAAAGCTAACAATGGATATGATTACAAGCAAATTATACTGTAGGACAAGTATGCTGCAAACAGAATTCTGTTATTTTCTTTTTTTTAAATGGCACACTATGTTTATTCCTAAACTTGCAACTTTAACCTTTTGATGTTTTCCACTTTGTGAACAGGTTGTGTATAAGAACAATGATGTCAGATTAGAACTGTCCAGACTGGCTAAACAGGGGGATGCCAAAATGAAGATCCATGGTGTTGTAGCATTCAAATGTGAGAACGTGGCCACCTTGGACCCCATCACGTTTGAAACCCCAGAGTCCTACATCACTTTGCACAAGTGGAATGCTAAGAAAACGGGCTCTGTGTCCTTCGACTTTCGCACCACAGAGCCGAATGGACTACTTCTCTTTAGCCATGGCAAGCCAAAGCAGCAGAAAGATACCAAAAATCCTCAGACCATGAAGGTGGACTTCTTTGCTATTGAAATGTTGGACGGCCACCTCTACCTTCTACTTGACATGGGATCAGGAACCACCAAAACCAAAGCAGTGAACAAAAAGGTGAACGATGGAGAATGGTATCATGTGGACTTCCAGAGGGACGGGCGATCAGGTACTGCCACACCTGCTGGAGCATGCCGAGCTACTGTAGACTGTTGTCTCCCTTATTTCATGCTGTGACGCTTCCATCCTGTTGTCATTTGTCGTCTGTTAGTACATTAGAGTATGTCGCCAAAGCAACGGCTTTGCCAGATTCCGTTTGCAAATACATTTCCCCCCTCCTAGAATTAATAAGATAGAATGATTTGGAGCCTAATGGCTTGATAATTGTCCTCAGTAAGCATGTTAAACAACCCTCTGTTTTTAAGAGTACAATTAATTTATTGGCCTTTGTTGTTACATTTTTTTAAATTCAAGTTTTCAAAATCAATTTTTAAGATGAACACAGAGCAGTATGTTATGCACTGTAGCAAAATAAAAACAATAGCATAAGTGAACTGTACAGTAAATAAGAAACACTACTGTACAGTAGTACTAAGCCTAAACAAAAAAAGTTTGGCTATAAATCAGTGATTCATAGTACTCAGACTGGGTTGATCAGAAATGCATTTTTAAACAAATTTGTAATGTCCTTGGTTATGAATTTTCAAAGTTCCCTTATTTTGCTGAAGTTAGGATAGTGGACTGAAAAACAATGATAGCAGTGTCAAACATGGCACTCATTGTGATATGCAATTCAATTCTAGCCCATGCAATTCTGGACAGCGTGCTTTCTCCCTATTGCTGGGCCATCTATAAGACAGCACAGTGTAGACAGTAAAGCTCACACTGTCACACCTGGGGTTTGAAGTGCCTTTCTGGGGCTTTTTATCTCATGCACCAATGAATATAAGGTCAGTGCTCAAATACTGAGCAACCACATACTGTGTTGGAGTTTTAGGCTACTGTAACAGCTGCCTCTCTGCAAATGCTCATGTACAGTATATGTGGCTTAGCTAAAGGAGATTTTAAGCAATTTGTTTTAATTGTTTTAAGGATAATTGCTAGTTTACTTGAATATGGAAGTGAACTAAGAAATTTATCTTCCAATGCACACTTTCTCTCACACATTTACACGTAGAAAGTTGCCTCAGACAGTGAGCTGCACATATTTATCCCTGTTAAAAAGTTAAATGTATAAAGTGTGAATACTGAACCATCACATGTAATTTAATTAGCCAACTTAATTTGGGAATAATGGTACTATAAGTTTTTAAAATATCTGATATTTTTTATATTTTTAAGTTAACAGTGTAATGTATACGTATATGCATAATACCACTAATAATAATAATAATTGCACACCATCCAAAGTAAAACATTTATCTGATTATAACCAAATCTATTGGAAGCAAGTTCTCTCTGCTCAGCCTGTGTTACTATAGTAACATGAATCTGGCTCTCACAGGAATTAACCATTTAGTGCACAGTGCACAAATTAACTGAGGGAGAATGTAGTTTTCTTATAGACCTTTATCCTACCATTATTTGTTACATCTCTGTTACCATCTTAGAATTTTGTGTCAAATAAAAAAATGTTTCCCAAACATATGTCATGTTAAAATAGAACAGGTGACAGGATGCAATTTAAGACTAATGCATGTGAGGGGAATACCCTGAATCTCTCATTTGGTCTTTTACCTTTATCATACAGTATATTTTATTGTGCCTCCTATTTTTCATTCTGAAGTCACAGGCACTTGTGAGTGCAGAACTGTTATTTTTCTTGCAAGAATCTCATCCCTATGTTCATGGCATAGTCGGTTCATTGAAATATTATCTTTTTTCTTCATGACAGCCTGACAGATTTGTGAAAGTATTTAGAGCACTTTTCTTTTTCAGGTCACTTCTTTCATTTAAAAAAAAAAGAAAACATAAGCTCATAAATTAAAGAATGACTTCCTTCATTGTGCTTACAAATTTTTTGAGAACCCAGTATTACTGTTGCATATAATCACCTCAGTATACATGTAGGGGATTTTCATATTCCATAATGTGTTTTGCTATTTCTTTTACAGATAAGCATTTTAGAGTTTTTTACTTACATACTGTACAGGATTATAAGTGCACGAGAACAATGTTAGCTTTTAATAGTTATTCATTTCTCACATATGCAGCATAATACAATTAACTGAACATATTCAGATAAACTTTTATTGCATAAAAACAATATAAAGCAATAAATGTTAACATATAATTTTGCTATTGGTAACTGGTGAGAATTCTTCTTTACTGCAATTTTGAACATGCTTGCAGGATGCCTAGTTATAAACAACAGAGGTACAAAAATTGAATTATTTGGTGCCGTTTCCGAATTATGTTAGAAGAAGATTTCATTGGTACTACATTACTGTTACAAGACTGGGTGCATGCTACCAACAAAGGGATCACAAAGGATTATCTGCGCTCTGGACAGCATCAAATTACACAGATAGTTATAGTGGCTGAGCTGGAATCTGGTTGTGTGAAGCAGCCTTTTTGCCATCTATGAACACCTCCTTTAAAATATAAAGGAACCATTAAAGCCTTCCTTTCTAGAGGTTTGAATCTGTTCTCAATAATTAATTTATTGCATCTGTGTAGTACTTTTCATCCCAAAGGATTACAGAGATAAAAGTTTAATACGAAAAGTTTAATGTCTCATCCAAAGGACCTTCTGCTGCACAATGCCTCCTGTCAGCATACAGGGACATTGATTTGGAAATTCTGCTCCAGAGGGAAGTGTGTCGCCTTCAGGTTTGCAACACCACTGACAGTAGCAACCTGGGTGTCCTAGGAGGTCTCCAATCTCGGTCGGACCAGGCTCAGCACTGCTTAGCTTATACGATCTGACTACAAGGTGGGAATAAAACTGCCAGCTCAATCAGCCTTACATGGCATCAACATGCCATGTAAACAAACAGATTTGAATGACCAGAACATGTTTACAATGCCTGCACCCTCAGAGCACTTCAGTTCTTACCTGGCAGCAAAATGCAGTGTGAATATGCATCTTTGGTGCATACTTGGAAATTGGCTGAAGTGTTGTCAGTCATTGCAGACTTTGATAGCCAGAGGCTCTTTATCTTCTGAGTAAGAATCCCCATTCACTCAGATTCTCATTTAGTCAGTGCTGCAGTTCTGTGTAGTCTTCATGGTTGATAACAACTACAGTGAAGGAAAGTCACACTCAGAGGAAATGTGTCCTTCAGCATGTCTAGCCTCCAAAACAATTGGTATGTTATGACATACAGTATGGGCAATTTACTGTACATACAGTATATACAATGTTTTTTTACTAATAGATTTTATAGATTTATAGACTTTACATATTGTATATAGAAAGTACTGTACAGTACGTCCCTGTATTCCTGGGAACGGACGTCATTAGAAAGTTGATTTTTTTATCCTTCATTTGCTTTACTATTGCCTATTAAACCAAAGCATGCATGCAGTTGCGTATTGTAGGTTTTTAGATTTCTGTTTAAATGAAAAATGGAAAATGATACTTGGATACAATAAATGATTAATTATTCTTTTAAAAACAAATGCTATATATTTCACATTTCTACCCAGTGATTTTTGGATGGAAAAATAATAAGAAGATGAAAATCTGTTTCCTGTGAACAAAGCACAGCCCACTCATATCCTTTGCAGATGTATTTTGAAAAGCAGTTAGATAGATGTCCTGTGTGATGTGTCTGATGAAAGTGCTTGCTTTGCTCTCTATTAATGATTTATGAGTGGATATGGAATCTGGCTCACTAGACATTCTGCAATAGCTTCTGTGCCCCCATAGTAATGCTGGCATTCCATCAGGAGTGGAGTATTGATTTCATTCTTATATATCCATAAAGCTTTTGTTTAATGCCACTGACTGCTATTTTAGTACTATTCTTGTGTTTGCATTGCAATAACTGGCTTCCAGCATTTAATTAAATTCCGGCATTGAGAATAGATTTTCAAAATATTCAGATATCCAGATTTCAGTAGTTTGCTTATGAATGCGATAAAGTGATGGAAAAGTATTTCTACTGTAACTCACCTAGCTGAGGGAACGATAGCCTAGTAGTGAGGATAGGCTTCCCCAATAGCCCATACCAAAATGCTATAGAGAAGATTTTTTTCCCTCAGAGGATAGTTAAATACAGTTATTAGATGAATAAGCGAAGGAGTTGCTGCAAGGGTTTAGATGGGATGGTGGAAGAGGTGCAAAAGAGTTTCATAAAAGGAAGTCCTGGGTGTGAGACTTACAGTACTGTACATGTATATATATAGACGAGCAGAAATGAGCGAGATCAGAATGTCACCTTCCGCCCAAACGTCTCTTATATACTTCATTTGTTGAAATGAGAAAACATATTTATAACAGAAACCTTTTCTCTTAGTATTTCTGAAATGTAATAATAATAATAATAATAATAATAATAATAATAATAATAATAATAATAATAATAATGATAATGATAATAATAATAATAAACTTTATTTTATATAGCGCCTTTAAAGGTAATATAAAAGGCGTAAAATGTAGAGTGTATACAGTAAATGCTGTACACTTTGCTGAAAGTGTCATATTGACTGTTAAAGAGGTAGCAAAACTATAGTCCACATTAGTTGCAGCTGTTCTATCTATAGTTGATCATCCAGTACTTCATTTTTGTGAATACATACAGTGCAGTGCTTCTCTTTCTGTACCTTCAAAAGCAGAAAGAGTTTCACATGCCTACAAAACCCATGCATATAAGAAGGATATACTTCTAAATATTCTAGTTCTAAAGACTTAGAAAAATAACACTCTAGCTATGACTTCTGTATGTGAAAAATCTAATTCATCCCTCAGATTCATCCCTTGAGCTTCTCTCATCACATTGCAACAAATATTCCTAAAACATCCTAGTGAATCCTAAAATGATTGAATTTGAAGATGGTCACAAAACTGCATACAAGAAGCAGTTCTTCCTTAAACAAACAGATGACTCAGTCAGTAGGCTGTCTGATTGATTATGGATATAAAAATGATCAAATTTAAATATATTTTTTTAAATAAGTTGTGCTTAATGTATTATATGCTATATACATTAAATAGGAACATTAGTCTTGGGTTTTCTTTTAGATTTATAATTAGCTTCTCACTCTTTCTACAGTATGCCATATTAACTTTTTATTCTCTTCATTATGCTTGGAAAATATTTTTTGATTAAAACACTTTGATAAAGGGTAGTTTAGAAGTGTGAAATTGAAACTTTGATGTGAAACATATCAGAATTCTGCATGCCTGAGTTGCCTTACACAGACACTTTATGAACAAGGGCAAGAAAAGATGAAACAGCAATTTCAAATCTATGAGCAGAAAGGCAACCTCCAATTTGCTTTTCATTCTAGGGACACTCAGTCACGTCATGAATTGTGTATGTGTTAAATGCCCGGTGCCATCAGAGTTCACTTTCCAATTTTAGGACAATGCTTCTAATGAAAGCTGTAGTACATGTAGATGACTACTGATCTAAAATTTCGTGTCACAAAATATTAGTAGCCAATTATTGCAAAGTTAAATGAAAACACACATGTCAACCAACAATCATGACAACACAGGTATAATCTGTTTCACCTGTCTTCTCAGGTACAGTATGTAAATAACAGTCCCATTAGTAGAAATTAATTTTATCCATCTTGATATTAGTACACAGTTTATTTTTATTCTTTCCACGTGAGCCAACAACAAACCAACTTAGGTTGTGCCATATTCTCATTCTTCTAAGTCCAGCCCTTTGAAGAAGTGCTGTACCTCATTGCATTCTAATGTGAAATGTCATTGTATACAGTATCTTGCGATCCTAATTCATCATTTCCAGTACTCTTCTGCCATTTATTTTCTGATTTGAAGTTACACTATTGTCTAATTGGGGATTTTATACCCTGTAATACAGTTCTCTATGCTGGGCTTGAGTGGAAATGCAGGTGGTAGGGCCATTGTTTGACATGTGTCATTGTGCTGTGTTTATAAAATCTACATACAACCAATATGTATGAAGAAAGAATATTCACAGCACAAGTTGTTATGAATTGGAAGCAATCCATGCAGCAGATGCGACTGGCCTCAAGAGAGAGCGAGACTCGAAGGAAGTGTGTCCATGGGTTTGGAGGGCAGTAGCAGGGTACTGGAAACTGCAGCGCCTCAGACTGACTCCTACTCATGACCCACAACCCATGATAAGCAAGATGACTTAGGTTATTAAAATATGTCTGAAGATTTCCTCTTTATAGCACATTTTTAGCAGGTTCTGTTTTATCTAGCAGATGCCACAGTTTATTGAATCTAATTTGAGAGCTCTACAGCCACATTGATCAGCTAGGCTGCATACTGTATTTTGTTCTGTTGGTGTGATTTGTTATTATAAGCCAATGTCACTTCCCTAGCTTCTGCAGTTAGGGCTTTAGATCATTTAAATACTGCTCATATTGTCTACAAAATTAACATTACTTTATAGGACTGATTGAGCCTTAAAACACAAAGTATGCATTCTTGTTTTGTTTTACGGATGCACATGGGTATCACAGCATCCCTCCCCATTTAATTGATACAATCTGTGTGTGTGTGGAGAAGAACGTTGTGAATGTAAAGGGACATCCATAATCTGCATGGTTTAGTTTTAGTTAGGAATTGCACGTTGGGATTGTTCTGTTACAAATGTTCGGTTAAAAAATTAAGCTGGTCTTTTCATTATGTTCTAATTGCGTAGAAGCAAAAACACTTTGCCAAGAATCTTTGGCAAAGGTAAAATATATTTTTTTAAAGTTTCATTACATACTGCCAGACATCTTATATGAGCCAGGAGAATCTGACAATAGCTTTTGAATTGCTCAGAGATTCTCGTGCATTATTACAGCTAGATTTCCTAAATCTCATTCATATGCCATTCGACTGGGAGCATGGGTGATGTGAAGTAAAAAGGATTACTGATATCAGCAGCATGTGATCAAATCGGGATCAGCACTGTAGCCAGACTCCTACAGACAGATGGGTTTCCCTTGAATTTCGCATGGAGAGAGAGACGAAGAATCGTGTTGTCAGACCATACATTTGTTAAAGAAGTGACTTAATGACTCAAACAGGCCCTTTATGAGAGGGAAATAACTCTCTCACAGTATTACAAGACTTCTCTTACATGCCCCTGTGCATGTTTGCCTATAAATGTTCTTTCATTAAAAATCCATCACTGAGAAATACTGTCTGGAATATTATTGCATGTTCTTACACAAGCAGGTAAATAAGTAAACCATGGCACTATTTAATAGTGAGCCTCCCTGTGGGGATATAAGTCTTAATTCCAAATGAAACATTGCAAATCAGCAGTAAACACAGTTTTCCAATTTCTGCTTTTCTGGAAGATTACCATTTAGAGACAGATGTTTCCACACTCCTGGGATGTCGGCCCTCCCTCCGGCCTTAGTGTGGCAGTGAACTGCGCAGTAGCACAAAAACTCTGATGTGAAGGATACCCCGAAATAGGCTTCTGTACACTCCGTAGGTACTCCCTAAACATTCCAATTATAACACCGATTTCCTAATTTCTCAAGATAAATAAAAGTCATACATATATATGGATAATAATACACAGTAGCTTTTTTCAATCATCGCTATGTTCACATTTGCCTTCTTAACAAGAGGTTTAGTGGATTTTCATGTTCAGTGGCATGGCCAGAGCTTCAAAGGTTTGTGCTGCAATGGTTGCTAATGCTTTTGTGACATTATTTGAAAGAACTTTCTTTGCCTTCACTGTGGCTGACTCATTGTTGGCTGTATAGCATACATTCAGTGGTGGGGTTTTTTAAATAGCAGTGACTTAACTTGCGTATTACAGGTTACATCTGCAAACATAACAGAGCATGAAGATTCCATTTCCCGGTAAACAGAGTTAAAAATGAAATTGCTGAGATAATGAATATGATGGAGTAGGCTCATTAGCACTAACCTAGGGGAAATGTTTGGCTCTGCATCTCTTCATTATTGCCAAGTCTGCAGTACAGAAAAGGCAGAACAGCTGTGAGGGTCTTAGTCTGTGGAGGGCCTTGACCACTTTGGGCTGGGTTAATCATCCTTTGGAATGTCCTGATATTTCTTCAGTCTTGTGCTGTAGGCTGGCTGACCTTGGGCAGAGAAAGACTGCATTTTCTTTTGCATGCCTCCTGGAAGCCACTAAACAAAATATTAATGAATAGAAAAGCAAATAGTAATCAAAAATCTAAACAAAAGCCCTGCCATGTAAACAAAAAAACCACAAAAAAGCTCTGGTAGCTTGGACTTTTCTTGTCAGTGTGAGGCTGTGAAGAGAAGAGAACGCATCCAGTGATCTGTAATCAGCAGACAACCCACTGCTTAATTGTTCATTGCTTGTTGTTTTGCAGAATATTTGTCAAATATTTACTTTTTTTCTCACACTAAGGATCAGAATAGTTAGCCTGTTTTTATTATCCATGAGGAGTTCTCAATGATTTTAGTAACATGAGCTTTTGTCAACTACAACTGTAGTTGAATTGTCTGTTGAATGAATGAGTACCTGACGTTTAACTCTCTTTGTTAAGGAAACCTCATGCTCAGAAAACAGTCTAAACCAAAACAAAAACCCCACAAGAACACAAAGAACAGTGGAAGCAGGCAATTCAGTGAATCAGATTCACTCATACAGTAGATCATACGACCACTTGTAACCTCCTTGAGCCTGAAATCTCAGCAGATCTGTTTTCATCCATAAAACCATTGCTACACTCTTAGTAATTTGCATTTCACTGATTTTACTAAAATTCCAGAGAATCACAGATGGAGACAAATGCAGCACGAAAAGGGCAATTGTTTACTTTGGTGAAACTTAGAATTTGTTAATTTGTAGAATTCCTGCTTCAATTTTATTCGGTTATATTAATAATAGCCTGATTAACTTCCAATAAGAAAACCCAGCAGTAGATTACCAGTGAATAGTATTGTTAAGAGCACATAATGTTTATGTCTCTTTAGTAAACCCTGATGTATTTAGAACTTTAAGCTAAATTATTGCAAATTCTACTAGGACTCCTTTCTTCGGATGTTGTTTTGGCAGGATTTAGAGCTATAGATTACTGGAGAAGATGCAGAGGTTTTAGGCAGGCATCATTAATTAAAATTCCACAATGGCTGTTCACTAGAAACCTGATCTATAAACATATTAATCAAATGTCGGACCTCGCAGCACAATCCAGATATTCACTTTTAACAGTCGAGTCATGTACGTCGTTATTTGTCATGTACTGGATCGAGAATTGAAGCTGAATCAAAATGATACATCCCAGAAAAGCACACAATTTTCATTTATACAGGTATGTGTGCATAAGTAAAGAAGAAAAACTGCACCCCAGTTTGAGTTGTTTCTTACATACAGACGACAAAGCTAATTGATAGGATGGCCATAACAATATTGCACTTGTTTTGTATAACCTGCATCTCTGTTAAATATGTTTTCTTTTTGGAGTGCAATGCAGTGTCGGAGCAATTATGTCACCTTTATTGTTTACTGGGCTGGGTTTTCGCCTGGTGAAAATGTATAGCTAAGTTAAAACAAACTATTTCAGATGAGTACGCCTATGTGTTTAGGATTTAAGTCTGATCATTTTTAAGGTTTTTATCAATAATTAACAATGTCAAATGTATGGAATAGAACATAAAGTTGTGCAACAATTTCATCTTTGAAACAGAGGATGGAGTGGTGTGTTAACAGCATACAAATCATTAAATAAAAAATGAAAGTTCACATTATTACTTCAATATACATTTAAATAAAGAATAAAAAGTATGTTTAATCAGAATTCGTAGAATTCGTAGAATTAAATATACTTAAGGCAATGTGTAGGCTAATTCATACATTCGTGCATTCTAATTCAATTCATTGTCTGCATTTTAATTCTTGCAATCCTGTGAAAAAAAAAGCAGTTTTTTCCCCCTTTTCTTTAAAGCCTATGAAATTATGACATTTACAGCTAATCAATAGTTGTATGTTTAATGTTGCCTTGCAGCTACTTTACTAATCTAACCTTCTTTCCTTCTTCCAGGTACCATATCTGTGAATACTCACCGCACAGCATACACAGCACCAGGAGAGAGTGAAATCCTTGACTTGGATGACAACTTGTACTTAGGTGGCCTGCCAGAGAACAAAGTAGGGCTCGTCTTCCCCACTGAGGTGTGGACAGCCCTGCTTAACTATGGGTATGTGGGCTGCATCAGGGACCTCTTCATTGACGGTCAGAGCAAAGACATTCGGAGGATGGCAGAAGTCCAAAAGGCAGCTGGAGTGAAGCCATCGTGTACCAGGGAGGTGCCGAAACAGTGCCTTAGCAATCCCTGCCAGAACAACGGTGTGTGCAGAGAGGGCTGGAACCGATACGTCTGTGACTGCTCTGGGACCGGCTACCTTGGAAGATCCTGCGAGAGGGGTTAGTAACTTATGGTTATTTTGAACCCTGTGACGCTGGTAGAGTTCCAGCCTTAGATTCTGGTTTTGGTATGTATCAATTGAAGTTTGTGTTTTTTTAACATTATACTCATAGAGTTTCCTTTTTTTGTCCTTGGGTAGGAGAGTGCAATGGTGAAAACCAAGAGAAGAGTGCTACAGTATATTCTTGTGGATGTGTGTGCAAACATAAACATTAAATGCTAAGTGGCAATTTCATTCAATAAATACATGGAAATTGCCTTTGCCTACCATGGTAATATGCAAAATAAAGCGGCACCACAGTCTATTTTCACTTGGGGTCTTTATAGTATAGTATATGTTCAATAACTTTTAAATTGCAATGTTAAACATTCTGTATTTTCTATTACTTCTTTAAAGCTATATCATATTTCTAATTAATTGTTTACCCTTAGATCTTAAAATTTATAGAAAGTATAGTATACATTACATCAAGACTGAATATGCTTTCATATACTGTATTGTGGGGCTTCTGAGCTATTGTCTAGCACTTACTTTTTCCTGAAGAATCCCTGATCTACAGTACCAGAAGAGCTTGCCCTGCAGAATTACATCATATGCAGCCTGTATTTGCGTTAGTTTCAAATGTGTCTAAAACATTCACCATACCTGTAGAAGCCAGTGGCAGAATGCATTGATTAGATCATACAAATGCAACAACAAGTGGCAATTTTATGTCAAAATGAATACTATTAAATTAAGAAAATGTGCCTCTTTCCAAAGGCATCAGCTTTGGTAAAACAGGCTAGAGGCTTTGCTGATAAAAAAAAAACATTTTTTTCAACTTGAATGGGAATTGAGCATGCATCCTTAAGAGATAGCATGCCTTTTTGGAGATTCTTTTAAAATGCATCCATGGACCTTGTGACTGGGCTCTCATGCATTTAAAATTGAGGGGCTCTTTAATGGCAGTGGGACTGCCTGTCAGAGAGACACCACTCTGTAAATTCGGGCTGTCTGTACACAACGTGTAAATTGGCTGTCTTCTGCCAGAAACAATTGGACCCGTCAAGCCATTCACTTGTGACCAAAGCTGGATTAAAATTCAGATATCACACATACCTTAGCGAGGGCTCATGAGCCTCTTGAATTGTTACACCAAAAACATTAGAATTGCAAACATATTTTTCAGATTACAAAAAAAAGACAGTATATTACTTAGCATTTGCATGTACTGTACAAGTGTTGCTTTTGTTTTTAATTGGAGTTTCCTTCTAAGTAATGGGATGGCGCTAACCACAATTGTCAACATTGCCAGTTATGTGGATAAAATGTATTACATGGCAACAGATGCTTCTTTATGGTAATGGTATTTCATGTAATCCATATCTGCTCCAGCGAGACAAACACGGACATGATTTTTCAAGACTTCAATAATTTTGAACCAACACGATTAATAAAAATGCATCAATGTATTATGCTTGTCTATAAATATAGATGATTGAATTTAAATGAAAATGGGATTTTCCTATGCTAGAGAAGTGTTTTAGTTTGCTTCCAGAAGTTACGAGATTAATTCCACCTTAATTGAGACTTGGTCAGGTTAAATAAATTGGAAGAGGCACAAATAGTTGTTTTCTGATTGGCAATGCCTGCATTTATTAGGGACAATGTGTTGCCCCTGAGCAATTTATGCCTTTTTTTGGTAAGGGACTTAATTATTTATAATGAAGGTTGACACTAAACTCTTAAAATCATTTGGACAATTAACTCTTTATAAATTTTTTATCTCCTTAGCCATTGCAAACACATTTCCAATTCAATAGGGCTGTTCGATTTCTTAAAAGAAAAATAATTGCTCTATCATGTCTTTCAAGTTTGGTAAGAGTGCACACTACGCAAAGTACATTAAGAAACATGCTTACAAGTGATTACAAAATACATAATTCAAGAGCTGCAGTCTAGTCACTGTGAAACCTAGCAGTTCTTGGATCTGTCTGTTTGGCTTTCTCAAATTCTTTCCTTGCACGCTACTAATTTTCAAGATGTGTGCTCTCATTGGAACTAATCAGTTGAGTGGAATAGGAAAACAGTCCTTTGCATTTAAAGAAGATAATAACCCATCAAAAGTGTGCATTTGAATTTTTAGAAGCATAATAATACAAGCTCCATTTAAACTTACAGCCTAATACAGGCCAAGAGAGAGAGAAAAATAAGATGAATGCAGCCTTCCTATGTAATGGTCTATATATAGAAACAGGTAAATAGTACAGTATCTGCAGAGATCTTTAGGAGAAGAACCCCTTTGTCTGAATGTGTCATCGCAGGAATCATAGCCCATGCTGCTCCTTCCAAATGCAAATTATTTTAAAGTAGATGAGTCCTGGCATATGGCCAGTTGTTTTGATGTCTCCAGATTGTTCCCTCGCTGGTAGAATAAAGCTGGCACCAGTCACAAAAAAGCTGTCAGAAGAATTACAAAAGCTTTCACTTAAATATGCATGGTGTACCACCCTGTGGCAAAATTCAGCAATTACATATGGCAAGAAAGACAACAAATGGTGGATTTCACCATCTTAAATCAAAGCAGTATAATTAAGAAGGAGAGGAGATACACATTTACATCCCAAATGTCCTTACTTAATTAGCAAAATTCTGTAACTTTTATTTAAGCTATGTCAGGAAGGCCAATAAGCATATGCTGGAGAAGGTATAAACATGCCTCATATAATGAAACATGACAGCCTGTGAATATGCAAGGAACATCACACTTAGGAAATAATTTACAATATTTCAGCTTTTTTTAATTTTTGACCATACTGTTTATTAATGAAAGTATCAAAGTGTGTGCAGCTTCAGGAATTTATTTAAAATTGCACATAAATTACTAGAGTTTGCAGTTGTTTTGCATTTTTCTTTGGATTTCCATATTTGTACTGAACCTAGAATGAAGAGTATAAAAAGAAATAGCAGAGGAAATAGAAAGATGTGACATGCCAAGTAGTGCTTTTAAACAGGGTTTTCAATCCAGTTTCCAGAGGAGTACTGCAATTAAGCACCACTGTTTCATAGTGTGTTTTTTTTACTTGACCAGACACATTTTGGATTAATTAGATTGTATTAATATTGCATATGCATTGCCTTTTTGACATTATTTAAATAAAAGTTACAAGTGTTTGCTTATTAAGTACAAACCTTACTGTATATAGAAAGTAACACTCTCCAGCAGTTGTGTCATATTAACTTTTGAAGTACATAAACAGTATTTTATGTATAAAACATATGGTTGATGTTGTAACTGCATTATATAACTATTACTTTTAGTTTACCTGTGTAAAATAACACATTGAAACACACTACTGTACAAATTGAAATATTGCTGGTATTCCAGTGCAGTTATGCTTTTAAATACATGTAATTATACAAAACAGACCATGACTGAACTAATAATGTCACTATAAATGTACTTTTCTCACAGTACCCTATTTTATTAGTGTAATGTGTATCATAAGTAATTGTCAAGTATTTCCATATGAACAACCAGTCGTAACTATTAAAAATTGAACTCTTAAGTTAAAATGAGAAAAATAACACAGAAACCACTACAACGATTTAAGACTAACATTTACGGCTCCTGAGATAAACACTATAAAATATCTTCAAACAGCATTCCACTAAATCAGCTATACTTAACCTGTGATCCTTCCAGTCCACTCCCATTTCAGTAGCTTAATAGCCCCCGAACCTTAACTGTTGGTTTTATTTATTGATTCAATAATTAAGGAGCTGAATTAAGAATTCTGCAGTGGATCCAGAGGCCTGCAGGTTGGGTAGTCATGCACTACACTGTACACTCACTTTATTATTTAGCTATGAAGTAGTTTAGCTTATAGAGTACATTTTCTTCTGCACTGTGTAATGTAAGTCCAATCATTATTTTTTAAAAGATTACTTTAAAGTTCATAAACAGAATTTTTGTTTTATTTTAAAAATGTAAGCTGTGCTGTCATGTGGCTTAACCACTAAAGACTCAATGAGAGTCACCAGAGATGGGTGGGTTTAAGGCACTGTTTTCTTAGCTTACACTAAATAGTAGCACCTGGGACTTTTTCTGAGTCTGTCTGTGAAAGATACTGTACTTCCCTCTGTTCTGTGCTGATGCTCCAGCAAGGCATTGTGGAGCTCTTACAGCAGCTTGTCACATTGGCGAATGACTCTGACAGACCTGGCATATTGGAGTTGTGTGTTTCATAGGCTTTCATTCTCCACGAGCGGTACAGGGGTGCGGGAAAGATAAATTGATTAAAAATTTGCAATTGTAAGGTTGGGAGGGTATATAAAAGAAAATAGTTGGTATCCCCAAATTTACAAATTATTAACTAACTTCATTACTGAAGTTCATACATGGATTTTAACAACGTTTTAGTTTGGCTGATTGAGGTATATTGAAAAACCCAACTTTTTTATGCGCTGAGTCATGGATCAATAAAGGAAATACTCTATTACAGTACATGACACCTTAACACCACATTCATAGTGTGACAGTCAAATCCCTTTGTTTATTTATTATGCTCAAGCAGGCTTCCAAATCCAGTCTGCAGACAATTGCTTTGTTGACAGGTCATTTATATTTACTCAACAGGCGTATGTTTTTTAAAGGTCTTTGCATGAAGAAGACCTGAACATATGGCAGACAAAACAAGCAGGAAAAAAAACCAATAAACACAATTACATTATTTATGATGCCTCTGAGGAATGCACACATATTCAACATGGATTTCTGAATCCCCATGGCAACATTTACTCCAAGATATTTTTTAATTAATTCTGATCTCAGATGTTACATACCAATATTATTTCACATGCGTTACAGGGATCAAATATTCAATCTAAAAAATTGATTTTTTTCTCCCAGATTTGCCCTTTACATATGTGATGCCTTAACAGTTTCAGAATTGTTTTAGGAAATATTTACATTTGAAACATCTCTTTTGATTTATCAAATTAAGAAAGCAACTACAACTGCATATGGAGATTTGCTAGTGGGTGAGTTTGGTGGAAAATGTATTCTCTAGCTCATCTTCAAGACATTATCTAAATGTGGTGTAATATTCTTATTGACTTAACTGGATTTTTTCTCTACATAGGATAAGATGAGTTTACATTGTTTTATTTCATGTAATTAATTTACTTTGTAAACTCAGTGCTACTTCTACGAATAATATTATAGATTTTATAAAATTTACAAGCATCAGTAATAAGTATAATCTTTCCCCAATCTTGGATTTTTTTCAGAAATCGTAACAGACTTTTTTAGATAGAAAAAAAAAAGATCAGAAATAAGTAGTTCATTAAGTTCCTGAAGTCTAAATATTAATGAAATAAAGACTTGAGACTCTTGGTATATGACAGAAAATTATTAGCATGGAAGGCATTAAGAGACACTGCATACTGTGTTTAAATCCAGTGGGAGACAGTGGTACCAATATCCTAGTTTTATCAGCATAAGAGGCATTATGAGCAGAACGATATGGAAGGCAACACATTTCTGTTAGCAATAAAATCTAAAGTGGAATGTGCTGTTGTCTTGGAAAAAGCAATTGAAGTTTGTAATAGAAATGCAAGATTACTCATCTCCCCCAGCCCAGCATATTGTACCAAGGCTGTCATGTAGTTGGTGTTAGATTTCTTTGGAAAACAAAGACAGGTCGCTGTTTTCTGAGGAATGGTTTTGAATTCTTGCAGAACGATGTAAGCAGATGGAGAGGCAGATGTCACTACGATGTTTTCTGGCTCCCTGTCAGTCCATTTGGAATTTTTTCCATTTGAAGTCCCAGTGTGAGGCACCCCATGGGCTCAGATTTGCACAGGTGTGCTTCTATCTGCTGGACTACAGAGGAGTGCATTCTGTGAGATCCCAAGCTATTTTAGGATCTCACAATTGCTGCAGTTGGCCCTCTG
This sequence comes from Lepisosteus oculatus, assembly GCF_040954835.1. Lineage (NCBI taxonomy): Eukaryota > Metazoa > Chordata > Actinopteri > Semionotiformes > Lepisosteidae > Lepisosteus > Lepisosteus oculatus. Next base: position 12,356,532 of record NC_090712.1, read on the forward strand.
TCACAAAGTAGAAAGTGTTAGTAATGCTTTTGCTGAATTAATGTGTTTGATTGTGTTAGTCATGTTGCTCAAGAAAGCAGACACGTATGAATTCAAGTTATGCCAAGAAAGATTTTTTTGTGCAATTACAAAGCCTTGTGTTCATGAACCTTTATCTCAGAAACATAGATTAAAACACCAACAACTGTTTCATTTCTTTTGCAAGTATTTGTGTTTAGCAAAAATAGGAGAGGCCTTATAACACTGACTAACTCTAAATGCCTTCAATACAAAAATGTATTTTGTATTGTTATATATTTGTTTGAAAATGAAATCAGGGAGACCAGTAACAATTGAATTATTCTGTTCTGTCCAAAGGTGAAATTTATTTTGCTTGACATTGGAACGTTAATAGCATGTTCTGTATTTGGATATGATATTATTAATAAACAGAACTGTGATGAAATACAATAAAGATAAGAAAATAGTACAGTAGGTTACAGAATGTGGTTTGATGACTTATGAGGCTTATGATTTAGAACACAAAACAAGTATTGAAGTATTGGCATTAGGACCCACATGGACCGCTGGGTGAGCGCCTCCTGCTGGAAGAGGTGTTAGTGGGGCCAGCACGGGGCGCTCACCCAGCGGTCCATGTGGGTCCTAATGCCCCAGTATAGTGACAGGGACACTATACTGTAAACAGGCGCCGTCCTTCGGATGAGATGTAGAACCGAGGTACTGACTCTCTGTGGTCATTAAAATCCCAGGGCGCTTCTCGAAAAGAGTAGGGGTGAAACCCCTGCGTCCTGGCCAAATTTCCCATTGGCCCTTACTAATCATGGCCTCCTAATAGTCCCCCTCTATGAACTGGCTTCATTACTCTGCTCTCCTCCCCACTGATAGCTGATGTGTGGGGAGCGCTCTGGCGCACTATGGCTGCCGTCGCATCATCCAGGTGGGGCTGCACATTGGTGGTGGTGGAGGGGAGTTCCCATTACCTGTAAAGCGCTTTGAGTGGAGTGTCCAGAAAAGCGCTCTATAAGTGTAAGCAATTATTATTATTATTATACTTGGTGGCATGGTGGGGCAGTGGTTAGTGTAGCTGTCTCACAGCGCTGTGGCCCTGGGTTCAGTTCCAGACCTGGGCTGCTATCTGTGTGGAATTTATCACATGGGTTTCCTCCAGGTGCTCAAGTTTTTTCCCACAGTCCAAAGATACACAGTAGTGGTACTGTAGGTTCATTGACCTCTGGGGAAACTGGCACTGGTGTGAGCGTATGTGCCCTGTGAAGGACTGGCATCCCATCCAGAGTGTGTCCTGCCTCCCCTGCAACCCTGAATTGAATAAAATGGTTAGAAAATCAATGGATGGAGCATATGCAGCATTAATCAAATTTGGAAACACCAAATTATACAGTATATACAGTACATAGACTGAGGATTGTAACATTATTGCTAATTTTTCCATTCCCATTGATGCATTTTCTTTATTATCTTAACATGCAAGAATAAATAGCTGTCTTCTTATTGCAAATACACTCCAGTCACTGATGAGGTATGAGTCTCCTATGTGTAATGGCTGTCATCTTTTTACTTTGGGAGATACTAAAACTGTGAAGAGAATGTGTGTATTGCCTCATAATCAATCTTTGGGTACTCTCTTATTATGCCAGTTAATTTCTCAGAAAAGAAAATTGTTTTTTTTAATGATCTGGATCTGTTTTAAAATGCAACTTTCTTCTAGGCAGTGGGTAAAATATTACCTCTGCTCCTACAGTTCTGTAATAAGCTGTTGATAAATTATTGTATAAGAAAACTAATAATAATCACATGTCATCTTGTATAATATTTTTAGGTATTATTATTATTAATTGTATAGCAAGTCATAGCATGTCCTGTGTCTATTGATATGCAACAACTATGTATCCAAATCTAAATAATGTATTCACTAAGGCACACACAACTTTATCTTTGTGTTAGGAGAAGCCTCCTCTGAAATTCTGCACAATAATTAATTGTCACCAAGGAGACAATCTTTCTGTCACCCTCTTAAATCTGATGCTCACAGCTCCCTCAAAACTTTCCTTGAGTTTCTTTTCAGTACAGTACATTTTTTGACAGGTGTGGTTTCTTCTTTTTGCTAAACATTCCTCTGTTCTTTTCTTGACAATATTCATTGCTTTACAGTAGCAATGAGTCTAAAGAACGTAGAATGTTAAGGATCTGTGTCTGAGAAGAATACTGTATATTTTAATTCATACCGTATGTTTGCTGTTCTTGGAAGTCAAAATAGATCCAAAATAAGGAATTACAGATGACGGGTTTGGGCATGTTTTTCTGAGTTCTTTTGGGAATTTTTGATGCCATATACAGTATATGGATATGTGTGTATTGTGTGTCGTGCAAACCTTTTCTCTTTCAAAATAAAGCTCATCCCCATAGAAGCCCCTTCAGGTATGGGAGATATAGAAGAATGGTCATTTGTCAAACACCCATCTCAGGTTTTGACACCTTTGGTTTGGATCGTGCAGAATAAAATTGGATTTTGAAAGGGATGAGATGTGATCTCCTCCAGGATAAATGTGTCCTGCCTAATATCCAGTGTTTTGTGTTCCACACAGTAACCCTTCACTACTGACTCAGCCCCCCTGCGGGCAGGGTTCAGATAGGGACCCTGTGGCAAGACTGGTATCTGATGCAGACATTTGGTTTCTGACATAGCAAAGCCAAAAGCCATCTGACAGCTTTCATCTAGAGTACACTCTGGGAACGGGAGATACCTTTCCCACCGAGAACACTTTTCCCCCTTCTTAGCATTAGTTCTCTGAATTAAAGGCTATTGATAATGGCAAGGATTGGCTATATTAGCTGTTGTAGTATATTTTCAAAACTATTCAACAAACTCACTATATACCAAGTAAGAAATATATATTGAGCCTTTTGGTGGGTATTTTGAAATCAAACAACAATGATGCATTATTTCTTCCTTAGTCTGTGGTTGCTTTTAGGTTTTTTTTAGATAATAATGTGCTGATCTTCCCTCTGTCAGCCTTCTCTGGGTATAAGATTTTGCACCTGTTATCTATTCATCATTTATATTTTTCTCTTACACCACTTGGCATTGATAGTTTTTCTCAATAAGTAACCAAAATGGAAGCTTCAGGAACTGACACTGACATTACTAGAGGAAAAAGAAAGTTATTCAGCTGATTAGAAGTCAGCCCCTGGTTGCACTGTCATCTGAAATTTCCATCCGGACTAAAACATCTTTATAGTGCTCCAGCAGCTGGCAGTTGAGCCTGGTTTTTGCAGAGCCTGGCTATTTTCTGCAGTGTTGGTGATATTCTGTCTTTCGTTCTTTTAAAATGAAAGGGATGACTGGTACTGTGATTGTATCTACTGAAATGTAACTGCAGATATTGTGACATAGTCCATAGTTCAGCACCTGCATGCCATAATGTATACAAAATACTTAAATCTGCAATACGTGATCAGGAAATAGACTTCAGGAGAGCTCATTCAAAGGATTGTCTTTGACAATACAAATACACTTATATCTTCAACATCTCTATTTACAGATGCCACAATTCTCAGTTATGATGGCAGCAAGTTCATGAAAATCCAGCTGCCAGTGGTGATGCACACTGAAGCAGAAGACGTCTCCCTTCGGTTCAGATCACAGAGAGCCTATGGGATTCTAATGGCAACAACATCCAGGGACTCTGCTGATACCCTGCGACTGGAATTGGATGCTGGCAGAGTGAGACTGACTGTCAACCTAGGTAACCCTAACACACCTCTCACTATCACCCATCACTGCATGGAAGTCCAACATTCATAGTGCTATCTTATTGATTTTTAACATTTTTTAATATACTGCTAAACATTTTTAAACATTTTACACATAAAAATATGGATTTGTAAATGGACATCTTTGCATTTGTACACCAGACAAACAGCCCTCCCAAAGAAATATATGTATTTGAAAATGCCTCATAGTAATATATAAAGACACCTTTAAAAGCTAGCTATTTGAGGGCTTCTGGAGTAAAATAAAGTTGCATACATTTTAAATATTTCCCCCATATATCATGCACAGAAATGTATAGAACTATTTTTGCTTCTGTTCCAAATGGTATTGTTAGTGATCAACAAGCCTGTTTTTGTATTGAAAAGAAGGGGATGGTGTAGAGCCCTTCAATGGCCTGAGACTGCGGCCCTGAGCAGACTGCCAAGTGAGCACTGTACAGCCCTTACTGCAGAAGGAATGCTTGCTACTCCTTAGTCCTGCACCCTACATCTTTTAATTTAATTGCATGGCAATGTTTATACATGGCTTTAGCCAAAAAGTAATTCTTAGGTACAGTTAATTACAAGTACATTAAAAAAAACAGAGGTAGGATTTTTAAAGCATACTTTTGCCGGCTGTATCCTGATAGCCATGTACTGTAAAGGTAAACCTTTACAGTACAACAATCATTTACTGTCAGAAAATTACAGACCTATCTGGTTTGTAGCTTTACAGCATGTTTATCAACAGAGGTAGAAAATGCCTCCAAAATACACTTTATGCTTCAAATAAAATGGCTGTAGAAATGAGAAATTATATGCCCACAAGAAAGAGGTGAAGAAGAAATTGAATTGATTCTTTCATTACATTTTCCTATATATATGTATAGTTGCTCATTTCTATTCAGGAGGACCCCGTTGATTCCTAAAGCTCTCGTCCTGTGGCTTACCCAGTTCTGACAGAGCTAACAGCTTTCTGAATGATAAAGATCACTCAGAAGGAGCATGTTTGTAATTTGTCTCTCAGCAGATGGAAGGCTTGGGAGAATTTGTGAGGCTTTTGCAAAGTTTAATATTTCACAAATAGCATTTTTACAGGAATGATAGTCATCCCTTTTCCTTTGCAAACAGAAATCACTTTCAAAATGTCACCATTTACCACAGAATACTAACAAGATGACCCAGAAGTATTGCCTGTAGGGTCCCTGTAGCAATATCTGCATGGTATTGCACAAAAATGCTGGATGCAGTTGATATTAAGCAGGATGGTACAAAATCACAGGAGTCACACATCTGATACAGCAGATGTGTTTTTAAAGCACAGCATTCCCTGTAAGGGCATGTGTACATTGTGGTCTTTGGCTGTTTGCAACCACTTTTCTGTTGCGGTTGACGACACATGACAGACTGAGCTACATGGGAATGGAGCCTGGGTTAATTTGTCACATTTCTCAGAGGATTTCGTGACTTCTTTTCCAGTGCCAGTCAAGCCTGAATATGACAGTTTTCAGTCTGATTGTAAAGTTACGACTATCATACAGGAAGAATATTATACTCTGTCTCTTACAGACAATGTGATTGTACAGTGTATTTATTATATATAATCATATACTTGCTATATATTGGTTGATAGCTTACAAAAAAGTATTATTCCTTATTAGAACTGTGGAGAAATCCTCTGAGAATTCCTTAAACTGAAAAAGACTTTTCCTCTAGCTTTGGCTTGCAAAATACTCCATTGTGAAAGAACATTGATTGACTTTGTTTTCATAACAAAAATAAATACCATTGTTCCTTCACACGTATAGAGTGGTAGCAGTCATTCTGGGGAACACGTCTTTGAATTTCTCATAAAAATCTGCAAGCCCAGATTGGTTGTCAAGTAGCTCTGTTTGATTGTGGCCATAATTTTACATGATGTTCATGTACTGTATGCATTTGAGCACAGCAGAGAAAAAAAAAGTGTACTGTACACAGAAGCAAACAGATTAAAAACATATGTGTTTGAATATACAATCTCACTAAAACAAACATAAATGCTTCAGTGCATACAAAACAGTGCAACAGAATGGCCACATTTTATGTGTCTGTCCCCAGAAGGGTGGAAATTGTATTTAATGGATGTCTGCAGCTATAACCTTGAAGGATAAATTTACATCTTTCATCTATTCTTCCCCATCTAGACTGTATCAGGATAAACTGTACATCCAGTAAGTTGCAATTAAGATCTCTATTTTTTTATCTTTTTGTCACCTGCAAATTTCTAATATAATTCAATTTTTTTAAAGTGTTTTATTATATGTTTTGACAGTATTTAGAGAATTATCTATTCCAGGCAAGGGTGTAAAAAATTGGACCTGTATGAAATGTGAGCCTGTTCACAGAAAATAAGACTAAATTAAATCAGTTCCAATGCTTTATCTTGCTCATAAATGATACATATATAGAGAGAGAATCCAGGCTTATTTAGTGGGTATTATGTAGCGTCACAGATCCATAGTTGGATGAAATTTATGATGGGCAAACATTGCACTCACAGATGATTTTTTACACCCTATTATTTCTAATTAGCAAACCTTGAAGTCGTAAATTCAAAGTGCTTCATATAATATGCATGGTTCTAAGACAGAGGTGTTTTAGTAATGCATGAACATTTTTTCTCACTGCATGTAAATTGATTAGGATGTTCAGAGTAAAAAAGGGAATACGGACTGTGATTTTATTACTCATACTAACCATTCCTGAAAAGGGGTGTATTAATACTCAGTAGGAAGAAGTTAAAGTTCCAAGCTTCATTGTGGTTTCATTACAACACTTTAGGACAGAACTTTCCTGACATGCATTATTCATAAGCTGTAATGAACTAATGAAGGATTTTCAGACTTTACAAAAGTTTTTTTTAGTCACTCACCAATTAATGGTTTCTCACATTCACATATAATTTGACATTTACTTCGAAGCGACAGATTTTGCACAGCTACACTGATGATGAAGATAAATCAAAGTGAAATGTCCGTTTTAGTCATCTTTAGCTGAGGTTATCGCTCAAGAGCGAATGCAATGTACACTTAAACAGGCCCTGCAAAAAATGTCTTAGGACATACTGTACAAGTTTATTCAATTCTTTTTTTTTCTTCTATTATAAAGGTTAAAGTAAGACTTAGACAAATTAATTATAGGGTCATATCTCTTAGTAAACCTAGCCACTTTGCTTCAACTCACTACTATATTAGTACACAGACTGACACCGTTTTATTTTAAAATGCATACATCTATTTACTACCCTAACTTACTGTACATACAGCATTCACATTTCACTCCACTGCAAATACATTGCACATTTATTCTTCCCTATTGCACACAAGCTCACTTTGTGAAAGAGAAATACTGTACAATTTCCCTGGCTTTCAATGGGATTCCCAGTCAACCACAGACGGCAAAGGTGATGGCATGCATTCATAAATCTATTGTAAAAGTCTGATTCTGCTGTACAAATGAACAGTCTAGTCATCGGTCATACACTGAGGTTTTCTCTGCAAGAGCAGCTCAGAGCAGTGAGGTCCTGCGTCTGAAAGTCTTTTGGTGTCACCTGTTTTCTGAACACTACTCATTACAAGTACTCGCGGGTTTATTTATAACATTTATGAGCCTGAATATAACTCAAGAAGCATGAGAAATTTGTTTTGAATGGGAATATTCATGCTGAGTTTACACTGGTTCAGTAAATTTCTAGAAACATATGTTTAATGTCCTTGTACAGTACATCATTCAATATGCTTTATGCACATAAGCATTTGATTCAACATCATGGAAAAATGCATTATAAAAATGTACCTTTTTATTTTATTATTACTTTAAGAGAAAGGCATGTCAGTGTCCCCAGTGACAATAAGCCCTGATGTGCCCATGTAGTTATTCTTTACATTATTAAGAACATATTAATGTATTCTGTACAGATGTTTTTAACTGGATGCAACGAACTTTAGTGCGGGAAGAAAGATTTTAGCACTTTGTGACACAACAAAGTAACTGGTATTCACCAGTCAAAGACATCCATGTGTTTTAAATTACAGTCTTTAATCCATGATGTTTTTTAAGAGAGAAACACTGTTTTAATTACACACAAATTGCATCTGAATGGAACTGATTTTTCTCAGGAGAGCTTGTCTTTAAACTGTAATGAGTTTGTAAAATATCCTGACTGATGGTTTTCACAGTTTTATCAGAAGTGAGACAATCCTTGTAGGCCATAAGTGGTAAAAGTCCCAAAGAGGGTTGCCCTTCTTAGTTGTTGTATGACTTCTAATGGACCTTTATTTGAAACAAAACAAAACTCTGAAACCCTGGAGTTTGACCTGTATGCGTTGACCTTTTTGACCTTTGTTAAGTCTGCACTGAATGTCATGCAAGACATTAGGAGTCCATGACATTGCCCTACTTTTAACCTACAGTAGATGTTTGGCAAAACAGTAATGTTGTACCAAGACCTTTACTTCTGTGATACCATGGAAGTTTGTTTTTTTTACTATGTGGTAAGTATTATATAATTATACACAGAACTACAGTATATCAAGACAAATCAAGGCATGTTTAGCGAGAGGGAGGAAAAGATGGGAGTTTTAAGGTAGGTAAGATTTTTTCTTTCTCTTTCATCACTGAAATTGTTAATGTTTTTAGTACTGTAAACAAGTCATGTTGAATCCACACATTGACATAATTTGCCTCTTTTGCAATAAGATTCTCAATAAACCTATAAACCAAATAATCCAAACTTACTTTGCAAAACATTTATGTTTTTAAAGTGATGTATATATAGATTTGTGTATGCTGTATGTACCTGCTATACTTTGAGTCTACCTTCACTTTAAGCACCAGTGGTGTTTTATATTCATAGGAAAGTGAACAGCATGTGTTGATACATGCACTCTGATTTTATCTTAAAATGGCAGACATTATGCCCACTTTAATGACTTAAAGTACACCACACATTACATCTTCAAAGAAACATATTTTGAGTAACAGATCCAAGGTGTTTGTTACTTTTTTAGTATTCATGCAATATCCCAAGATTCATGTGCTTTCAGAAGCTCATTTTCTCAAACAACTTCCATTATAAATAGGCAACAATGTTCAAATTTACTATAGCAATTTATATAATAAATATGCAGCCGCATTCACATTTCCATTTGTAATACAAATAATAGTGGGGACAGAAAATGAACTGCAAAAATGCTAGCACTTTGTGTTTAAGTGGAAAGCAATGGAAAGTGATTGTTTCATTAAGTTATGGAGAGATTAAATGAGTACCAATGAAGAATGTGTGAGTTTCTGTGTAAATGTAGCTCATGCTGGGTGACTTCAAGAATGACTCTTACAAGTGCAAAGAGTAATATTTATTTTTTCATTCTGTGGATAAAACACAAACAACATCAAATCAAATTATCATGTAACACAAAGTACATACCGTATGTAGATTTGTAATTCAGTCGATGACACAATTCTGCATTAGGTGCTACTTTTACACACCGTAGATTATGTTGAGTGTATCTCAGTGATTGATATAATCAGTCTATTTAAATGTATTATTTAAGTACGTTTATAATCAGTCTTTATGTGCATTTTGGATGACATTCAAAGTACATTGTAAAATGGTGAAAAATAATGTTCTCTTGTTGACTTCCAAGCTCTTTTGTAACATTATAAAATAGTTCCATTGTCAGACTTAATTATGTAACATGTATAGTAAGTCACATAAACTCTTCAAATTTGTTTTCAGGCTAGCTCTTTAATAAATGCACTGTTCACACTTCAGTAGCATATATACAGTACCATGAAGTTTTTTTTTTTCTGTGAAATGGTGACAGTGACGGCGTAGCTGTACTGCATACCTGTACAATGCTGACACTCCAGCTCCTGGATCACAGTCAATGTTTCAGCTTGAGGGGGTATAGTACTCTTGTGCATGTCCTATGTTAATATTCTAACATACAGCTGTTAGTTGTAACTTGCTGATAACTTGCTACAAAAACCAAGAAGGAAGTGATGTCATAATTATTTAGAAAAACTAAGTACTTTTTTTACTCAAGAGTATGAAAAAAAAACATGTCTTGTCTCTTGAGTGGCTTAACCAGTATTAACAATGGTTTAGAGCACAGGTTCCACAATCCAAATTTTGAATCTGAGCTAATGTACTGGTTGTCTGTGAAAGGAAATGACCTATTTTGGAATATTACTATCAGATGGGCTACTGAAACAGAAGTCCCAAATCCTTGTCCTTAGTTTCCTGTACAGCAGAGATACCTGTAACTTTTTGTTCTCCTGTGATGTTGCAGTGCTCATGGTGAGAGCTGCTTCTTCCTAAACTCTGTTGCCATACAGTAGATCTCCAGTTGATAAAGTGGAATCACAATGCGAACAATTTGAATGCACATTCCAAGGGATAGCGTGTACATTTACTTCATGTCTCATGCCCTAGTCTGCATGGATCAATACCATAAAAAAAGAAAATCTGTGTGTTACCAGTTACAAGTAGCTGGTACGTCCAGTAAACAGCGACGCCTGTGACTTCTCAAGAAAGTGCTGGCTTGCAGTGTTGTCAGTAAGAGGTGTGCTTCTCCTACAGTCAGCACTAATTCCCTTGTCAAGCACTGTGGAGTTTGCAGCATGGCAAAAGAGGAATGGCTTGATGGGTGGAGGGCTCAAAGGAGCAGTCTAAGAGTTACTGCTGTGACCTGTGTTGTGAAGTATCAATTGTCATTTCCAAATTGAACAGATATCTATAATGAAGATTGCATTGTGCAAAATGATAATGATAATTTATTAGAAGTGGTGCATTTAAAAAGCCTCATTCATTAGATAGTCAAACAAATGATTATTCCAGTCACCTCTCAAGATTAGATTTCAGCTTAATTTGAAAATCAAAAATAGTCTGATATTCAGTGAAATGAGCACACAGAATATATTCTATAGGAGATGTCCATATCAGCATTCAGGTGCCCCTCTGGGATTGACTCTTGCATAGAAATTCTTAATGCTCTGCAGATAGACTGTGTGTTCTAATGGCATTCCTATTATGAGTTGAATACAACAGAGAATAATAGTCTTAAAAAAAGGTAACTGTATTAAAGCCCGAGTCCTTGGGATTTACCAAATCAGAAGAAAATTAAGCAATATAATGTGCCAGTCTCATTCTCGGTACTGATTCTATCAGGGTTATGTATTATTGAAGTCATTTGAAAGAAGTCAATGCATTTTTAAACAGATGATTATTTCAAAAAGCCAGGACATGTGCTTCAGACATACAGTACTAGTTCTCATAAGCCCAAGCATATGCATTTCAGCTCTACCTTAAAAACTATTTTTGTCAATTATGAATAACAATACTGTGTGTTTCAAGCTTAAACTTTAAGTATTTGTATAATAAAATGAGTCTCACTTGAAAAGTAAATACTATACAGTACCAATTGAGAACCATAATAACAATATACTGGATATTGCAGTAAGATGATGTTGTAGTATGTTAACTGTATATGTAACCAGTTAATTCATAAGGAACACTTTTCACCTACAGTACACATTGTATGCATAGGCCACATTTAGTTAATGACATTGTGGTATCCATTTACTCTATTAATCAATTTTTAAGCAGTTATGAAAATTTCACATAACTCTACATTCATTGTAATATAAAATGCAATGCATTCCTAAATTAGGTTTGCATTTGCGTTGTTAATAAAGAGAGAACATGACCCCCTTAAGCATTAAGTATAATTCAACACTTGGGTTAGTTGATGCATTTTACACTAGCTGTTTATATATTTACTCTGAGATTAATAGAAGTCTTCGTAAGGTTTAAGAACAGTATATGTACTGTAATTCAATAACTAAAATAACATGGACACTTCAGAATTAAAGGTGTAAAGAAATGTATTATTTTGTCTGGGCAGCATTAGCCTGAACAAAGTTAAACATCTTTTTAGGAATCAATAAATTACCATACATATTGCAGAAATGAAAAACAGTGCTACAACATGCAAGATAATATCCAAATAATGAATCGAGTTAGATCTGGGACCTGGAGCGTGATGTTGTGTTATTGTGGTGGATGTGCTGTACCTCAGTCTGTCTCTTATTACATTTTGCGTAAACTTTGAGACTACACAGCCTCTTGCAATATACTGTACGGTATAACCCTATTGTTCTCCTCTAATGAGTAACAATTTTAATTTTATTATTTTTAATTTAAGAGAATGGATTATTTATTCAAAATGTCCAATTTCACGTATTATCCCAGCAACCATCCCAAATATATTCTTATTTTTCTATTCTATTCCTCCAAATTAGGAAGCCAGAATTCTTTTTTTGTATGCATAGCATTGCATGGCGTATTTTTTAAATGTTAAGGATGAAATCAATCTTATCAATAAAACAAATACTCACATAACAGTAGCGAGGAGTTGTAGTTAGGAGTCTACAGGCCTAAGTACTGGGTGGGCCATTGATGTTGTACTGTTGATCTTACTTCAGTAAAATACCCAGCTTTATAAACATACATTTATAAATGGGTATAGATGTATGTTCCTTTGAGTGAAAGAATCAACCAATTTCTAATGGTGATTAATAATTTTAAATACTAAGAACATGTTCACATAAAGTAATTGTTCCTTGACAAGACAATGTAAAATGTACAGTATTTAGATCTTTTGACATCTAAACGCTTTGAGCGTTGTCTGAAAATCAACAGTGGGAAAAGCGAGGGACCCTGAATTATATCGGGGCCTTTGCAAGAGGAATATGGCAACATACAGTAAAAGTCAAGGTTGCATCCCTGAATTCCTGCAACCTCATATTTCAAAAGAACTTCACTATTAAGAGCAGGCCTGACCAGAAGGGTCATGATGAATGAACAGTAGCCTGCGTCAAGTGCTTTCTCAAGTAGATGGGTAGCTGCAGTGGTCCTTTTCAAACTCTGCTTACAGATAGAGCACTAAAATCTGCTCTTCTGAAAAGAATGTCTTCCCTATTTACTAGATTATAAGGTTCATTGCTTTTAATGCAGAAAAAATAGGAAATTGGATGCAGTAGACTTTATCTGCTGGATGGATGCGCTTCCTGTTTTCATCTGATTTTTGCTATAGCAGGAACTGATGTTGCTTCATTAAGGTTTAATAAGAAATGCCCTTGATTAGTTCCACAAGTACAGTTTAAAAGTTGCAAAGCCCCCTAACCATGGGAATTGACATGTTTGTCATGCCAGCTTTAGATCAAGGCATTTGCTTTGTGTTTTCCTTGGATCATTTCACATTCTTTCTCTGTTCTCCTATGAACGAGCCAGATTTGTGGCATTTTTTTGGTCCTGAGAGCTGGTAATGGGAGGTTCAGCTTGTGCTTTAGCCACAGTCTCATCATCATAGATGCCACCTGCTGTGTCAGACATTGTTCTGCAGCATGTTGTGAGCAGAAGATGTTCTTACAGAATGGAATTGTTTTTACCTTACGCTCTATCTTTGTTTCACATATGTGCTGCAAAATGTACCATATCTAGTATACAGGGGAAGAAATATAAGGTCTGTGTTTTATTTTAATATGTTGCGGGTTGACCTTCATGTAAAACCACAGCCCAATTGGAAATCCATTAAATGAGGTTGCCAATCATCTGGCCAGTGTAATAATGTGGAGGAAGGCATTATTTGTTTAACTGGGTGAACGTTCCCAGGCTTTAAGGTAATGCATATTTAAAGAAGTATCAACATGATTCTTATGTTTGAATAGCAGTTGGTACCATAGAGATTCTTCAGCTCTTGACCCACTGCTTCTGCATCTCTCTGTTTCTAATGGCATTGTCCAGATTCACCAATCACTGAGCCTTTGTCTGAGCCTTTCCTCACACAAAGACAAACTGTATGTGTGAATGTCATATGTGGATGATGCCTAACATCAACCAGGGAAAACCAAGGGTTTCTATGTTTGGAACCCTCTCAAACAGTGGCAAGCTCTTTTCCTTTGTAGCTTATGATCTCAATCAACAAAAGTGTACTGGTAATCATTTGGCCCAACAAGACCATATTGAGCATTTTTTTCTTGATCCTCCTTGTATAACTTTTTTTTCCAATCCTATCTTGTAATTGCTTACAAAGCAGTCTAACACTTTGAGACTCAATTTTTTTTATTTTGTTCCTTCAGATTTGCATGCACATTATATGTATTAGCATCTTTCATTTCAAATCAAATGAGAACTATGTATAGATATTTATATGCATACATAGTGTAGAAGATGCAGTTTGAACCGTCTTCATTATAAAAAAGAATCATTTGAAAGTAGAAGAAAACACCCTGCTGAGATCATGCCAGTTGGCACATCATAGAGATCTTTCTACCTCAGTACAAATAAGCCAGATGACATGAATGGCCCATCTCAGTTGTAATCTTTTTATGCACTTTTCTCACGCATGCAAAGATCCAGGTACAGGTGCATGGGAGGTGCAATTAAAATATTAAAATTCATTTTCATACAATATTGTACAGCAGATGTGTAATGAATTATGAAGCATCCTCATTCAATTCCATAACATTGAATAGAATATATGAACAGAACTGTGGCTTTGGGTAAGAACATACTGTAGTAACTTCAGAAAGACTGCTAATGAGAGGAGGCCATGTGGTTCGTGCTATTCCTTAGGCTTCTAGCATATTGATTTGAGAGAATTGTCTTCTGGTCTTTTCTGTTCTGTATTCACAACATGCATGGTCACTTGCTTTGTTAAGCACCTTGGGGCAACCTTGTTGTAAAAGGCACTATATAAAATAAATTGAATTTAATTAAATGAAATAGCAACATTGCAGGGCCATTTGTTCAACCCACTGTATATACCACTATATTAGTCATGCCTAGTATATATACTAAATCTTAATTCTGTCCCATCTGTATCCAATTACTTATTATATTATAATAAGTTACAATAATAATAATAATAATAATAATAATAATAATAATTGCTTACACTTATATAGCGCTTTTCTGGACACTCCATTCAAAGTGCTTTACAGGTAATGGGGATCCCCTCCACCACCACCAGTGTGCAGCATCCACCTGGGTGATGCGACGGCAGCCATGCTAATTGATTAATAGAATTATATAATATAAGGATAAATGATAATATATAACAACATTTATAGGAATGCCAGTATAAACAAGTTTTAAGTTAAGACTTGAAAACAGAAACTATGTATTCCATATATTGAAAAAAAGTCTTCCATGGCCTACAGTATGTGCGTAGCAAGGGAAGGCTCTGTTACCCACAGTTTGTAGCCTTGTTGAAGGGACAAACAAGTGACCAGAGGAGGGATAGTTGCTAGGTGTCTACAGTTTATGGAGGTCAGACATATACAGTAGGTGTACTAGATTACCTAATAGCTTTGAAAGTCAAGAACAATATCTCAAAATATTCATAACAGAGACAAAAAAACAGGGATTTCAAAAAGGGGGTGGTATGATCACCAGAAGGACGCTTATTCTCTAGCAAGTGAGATTCGAATATAGCAAGGAGGGGATTGCAGTAGTCACGTCTATATGAAACCACATCAGACCACATCAGACACTAGTTTTTCTGCTGCAGGCATTGACAAAGCAGAAGAAAATATTGTTCCTAAGAAGGCATCTTGGTGATGCAGATATTGAATGTAGTTCCTAAAAATAATTATACCGTTTTTCAGTAACACAAACCATTGATAATCCTGCTTTAATTATTTTGGTTTTTCAACTGATACAAAGAGCCTAGTATCATGACCCTAATTATTTTCACTGTTCAGTTGCAAAAAATACTGTTTATTCATAGCCACAAACACAGTGTTTTCATGTCACGTTTGGTTTGGAAATTAATCCGTATGAGCAGGTGAAAATTCACATTATGATGTTGAAAGATTTGGCCTCATGTAAGCATGTAAATATTTGAGTTTCCAGTGTGGACCCCTGGGGATACTAACTCAGTAATAGTCCTGAATCAACCCATAGAGACTCATTGCTTTCTCTCAAGATGATAAGAGCTAAACCAACTGAGGGCAGTATCAGAAAACATTCTCATAGTAGCACAAGAGACACTGAAGTCCAGTAGAAGAAAGACAGAGAACTCTCAAGTGATAGTCAGAAAACAAGGGGGCAGAGGATGCGACATTAAGGTTAAATTCAACCTAACGTCCCTGTGTGGTTTGTTCAGATTTTCTGAATGAATCGTTTCAGGTTCTGCTCCCACTACATACAGTAAATATACAAGAAGGACATGAAGGTTTATTCACGTCGTATTCGAAAGCCGTGTTTTCCCTGCACCGAATGTTCCGCCGTGCTTCCATTTTTTTGCAGTGCATTGCTCAGTGAGGTAGCTCTAAGTGGACTGGACAACAATGTTACACAGCTCAGACTCCTTGTTTTTTGGTTTGTGTGGAAGTGATGAAAGGGAAGGAATCCATGAACCTTTAACTCATTGCTCAAGAAAACAACAGAATCTTTTACATGGGAAAATAGCTATTTTATACCCGGTATCCTTTAGGAAAGATCTTTTTAAATGATCTATCTCTACAGATGCATACTTGTTCTTTAGTATTGCAGGAGGTGTCAGGTCTATCTAATATAAAACAGACTAATAATAGTATAATAATACTTGCTTCAGAGGGATCTGGTGTTGATTAAAACTGGGAATAATGACATTCAAGTGGGATTCAGGTGCAGTGGTGTTTTTGTGTAATGTGTTGTCTTTGCGCAGGTAGGTGTGCATGTCTGGATCACACAAAACTATTATAGGACATTTGTAAGAAAATATTTTTCAAACGTTGCCTTTCTGCCTGCTGTAGACATTTGTGGGGCAAAAATTGCTCTTCCAGCCTGTGAGCTATAATAATACAGATACTTGTAAGCATCAGTAAAGGAACATGTGGAAGACTACAAAGGAGTACATCCTGTGCTGCTACATTTGGTTTCTATGGTTGCATCTGGTATCTGGCTCAGTGAGAAATATTATGCTGTATTTTTTTATCTGCAAATATTTTAGATTTCCTCTAAGATTTAAAATCTTTAATAGGAACAAAACGGTAGAATAGCCTGTAAATACCAAGTGCATTTAATAGAATGTATTGTTGTTAGGTTATAAATAATGCATTTCTTATTTGATTAATGCATAAAGAATTAATCATTTCGTGGTGGTATTTGATTACATTTCTTGGTGGTATTTGATTAATGACGAGACCAGATGCAAAAAAAAATAATTCATCTGCCTGCTATTTATTGCAAATCTACTGTAGTACTTGATGGTCTTTTCTTTGCAAGAGACATCTTTTATTTTCCACAAAATACTAAAAAATAATTTTAAGTGTAAAATTCAAAGTAAGTTGAATGTCTGATTTTTAAAGAGTGTCTGAAATCTGTGATTCACTTGTTCAATGATAAAGATCTTTGTGTGATGGAGTATAGTATTTTGATGTCTTTATTGCACCTAGAATTTCCTTAAACCCTCTTTTTAAAAAGATAAAATCTTACATTTAGGCTTATTAATTATTTGGAGGAATAATAGGTGTTGCTGGTGTTCTTTCTGAAAACTCCCTAGTGGTACAAAGTATCAAATGAGGAAATGAAATGTTCAATGCATTATTCTTATCAGTATGTGAAATGTGAGAATGATGTTTCAAATAATAATATTTGAAATACAGAGTAAATATGATATGCATGCCATCATCAAATGCCCTAGGAAAATCACAGTCCATATTTTCTACAAACAAGGTCAATCACAGTCAATATCAGAAATGTGTTAGTATGATATGCAGACTTAGGCAGTACAAAGCTAGCACGTTATTAACTTTCTAAATGTTGTTTAAATATTATTTTATATATTTTAAAACTTACACATTTCCATCATATACACAGACTTTGCAAAGAATTGGTAATCATTTGGAAAGCTTGGTACAAATATACACAATCAACAATTCAGATGTCTTGTGAGGTTAAAATATTGTATTGTTGATAAAGGTCTCAGATTTTAAATTTGCTGTTTAGAGAATATGAAAAAGAATGCAATCAGTTCTGTGGACAATATTCTATAAGATGTTAGTAAAAAATATACATGTAGTTATAATAATAATAATAATAATAATAATAATGATAATAATAGGTTTTATTGTTATGGCGTCAGACAGTATCTGTATCATTACACATACAAATGTCTCCATCTGCAGGCGATAAAGGGTATTGAATGCTTAACACTTTCTGATACAGTATATTTCACTTTCAACTGAAACGATTTGGTCTATGAATTATTATTATTATTATTATTATTATTATTATTATTATTATTATTACTACCACCTTTAACCACATTTTAACTATTTCTAATCGTAAAGATAGGTATCTTTCAAGGACTTTAGTCTGATTTATTACAACCAACAGTAAATGTGAACACCTACAGTACCTGCCTGGCTTGTCTGTGCTGATAGCTATTGTATGCCACACTGGGACAATGGACTTCTTTTTATACCAAAGATTTAACCCAAAAATTAAGTAAATTCGATATACAGTATACAGTACTGTAACACTCTACATTGAGAAAAAAAATACCAATGTGTATAAAGGCAGACTTATGAAGCGCTTATCAATAGTTTGAAATTAAATGCAGATTTATCTATCAAAGATGCTCTTAAACAGGAGGAGTTTAGATACAGTAAATTTGTTTTTTATAATTTGACATTTTCATAATTTTAACAAAATCCAATATACTGACATCGTTAGCTTATACTGTACATGTATATACTGTAGTCTGTGATATTACTTGTATTAATATTTATCTTCAGACAGCTGCATTCTCCTTCATTTTCTTTAGAAATAGAACGTTTCTTTAATAAATGCCTTGAATTGGAAGGCAATTTTGGATTTCATAGGTGATCCTGGATTTTTTAGTGTTGTAAACAATTGTTGCCACCTAAATCACTTTATATGATTTTGTTCAGACTGCATTGCAGTAGCTTATACTAATACATCATTGTATTGGATTGCATTAAAGCAAAAACACACTTTTTATTTTGTAACAGCAACAGCAAAAACAATTATATATTATTTTAATTTCCTATTTATTTTTTATTATTCAAACTATTAAGAGAACATACTATAAATAAGAGAAATAATATTAGTAATCCAAGTAAACAAAGTATAAATATAAGTAATTATAATCTTTTAATTGTAATATACAGTTGTAAAAAATTAAAGTTTAAAACATGGAAGAAACTTATCTCACAATATTTTGAGAGAATCTAAAAAAATAAATGAATCTCCAAGATTTTATTAAATGCAATTAATCACCTATTAATTCAAAAACCTATTGCTGATTGTGCATGTTTGTGACAAGCAGAGATATCTAATTTAAACATTCTTTTTATGAGATAGACTTTGGCAGTGTTCTCAAACTTTGTGAATCTTGGAATCAATGAAAGACTATCACTATTGCAAGTGCTTCATTGTAAGGATACAAATGTTATTTATAAGCCTACAGCTTGATTTTATACTCCTGTGACTTAATCATTGCTTAGTGTAAAAGTCCCTTTTTAACAATATTTGTAGCACTTTGAAAGAATGTGGGCTGAATTCTAGCCATTTGTATAATTATTTTTTTTAATATTTCAAGAAGACAATGATTGCTTTGTGCAGCAGGCACATCATGGGCTCTAATTGAATGTTTTCTGGCAATTTACAGTACCTTTACTTAATTTCATTAATTTAATGCTTGTAGTATGCCAGCCTTTTCTGTAAGGTGTCGCTTTGTGCTATAATTTAGAAAATGCACTTAACCACTCTTTGGAATATTCTGCAGGCAAAGGGCCAGAAACCATTTTTGCGGGGTATAACCTCAACGATAACGAATGGCACACAGTGCGTGTGGTCAGGAGAGGAAAGAGTTTGAAACTAACAGTGGATGAATTACAGCCTGTGGAAGGTATGTCCTTTTTAAATTCCATTTTCTTTTAGGTTTTACTGTGAGATACTGCCTTTTAAGTAGAGATGCTAGGAAACAGATAAAAACCCATAGGTTAAATCAAGCCTTTGCAGTGTTTTGTGGTTCATCTGATTTCCAAAATATTAGTCTGAATCTTGTTTTGTTGATATGATCCTTTTTGTGCGGTGTCTGCTTTTTGAAAGGTTCGTCTGGGACAGACGGATAGTTACAGAGATCTGGCTTATTTTGGAATGTTATGATAAAAAGAGCTTGTGACCCTTAATAACTGTGCTACATTGTAATCCGTGGCAATCAAAACTGCAAATACAGAATACTTTACACAGAGCTGCTCTCTTTTTTTCCATTAGTGTACTTTCCCTAGCCTTGTCATTTAAACACAATGCATACTCAGATCAGTAGTTCTGAAGCTCAAAAATATTAATATATTAAGATGTGTTTCTTGGCACAATTCAGTTAAAACCATTGTTTCTAGTTATCAATCCCCGGGTTTACATGAACTTGAAAATGACCTACAGTACACAATAAGGAATCTATGATGTAGCACAGACATAATTTACCACAATACCTTTGTTAAAAGAAGAAAGCGGTTTTAAAGACTAGATCAACAGGAGTGCCAAGAATTGGATGTACAGTACAGTATTAAAGAGTGACATACAAGGTCAAAGAGTGAGACTTTCCCTATAGTGGAGTAGACATTGCGACAGTACACACATTTTTTTCTTTCCTCTAAAGCTGATATTTTAATTGTATAGGGTAAAGCATTTTCAACTTTTCTTTTTGCTTTACACATATACATGCATAAAAATGCACATTTATAAATAGTATGTTTAAAAATAGTAATGCGGCCAACAGGAAGGTGGAGGGAGCATTTTTATAAAATATAATTTGATTAAACTAAAAAAGTAAGTGTTGCACAATGTAAGTGTAACGTACAAAGAAACAAGTATGTCCTAATTAGGAATGTAAGTAGACCAGAACTGAATTATCACTTGATCTAGGCCTAAACAGTCTGTTTAAAGCTGTATGCTTTTAAGAAATGGCTGTGTGACATCTTTATATCAAATAACTACTACTAAATGGACTGATTGGCCTCTCATGTCTAACCTTGTTCTAACCTCTTCCGTTCTTTGTTTACCTTTGAATTAAAAAAAATATTTGATACCCTCTAGTGGCCAAATGTATAAGAAATTTTCCTTTTTCCTGCCTTGATTTTTTAGTCATGCTTGGCTTTGTTTACACAAGTCAAACTAAAATGATATATATTAAAAAGAAACATCATGATTGTTTTTGAATATAACAGTAACAACTTAATTAAATGCATTACGTTCTGCAAAAAATTAAAGCAGCAAGATTGAATTTTACAGGCATAATATTATCAATAATATTTACATTAATGGAATGGCACAGGCCTGGGGTTCAATTCCTGAGGTGCTATCTGCGTGGAGTCTGCCTGTTCCCCCTATGTTTATGTAGGTTTCTTCTGGAAACTCTTGTTTCCTTCCACAATCTAAAGACATACCGGTATTTTAGGTAGGTTAATTGGCTTCTGCGAAAAATCGCCAGGGTGTGAGTGTACAGTATGTGTGTTTATATTTGCGTGTCCTGCAATAAACTGGCATCTCAGCCAGGGTGTATCCTGCCTTGCTTCTTGGGATAGGCCCCGGGCCAACATGACGCTGATTAACATAAGAAGTTATTGAAAGTGATGTGATGATATGATAATGATTAACATTAAATTCTCTCTGTTCCTTTCTTCATTTGAAGGTCTGATGGCAGGAGACCACACGCAGCTGGAGTTCCACAACATAGAAACAGGAATTGTGACCGAGAAGAGGTATATGTCTGTAGTGCCGTCCAACTTCATTGGCCATCTGCAGAGCTTGTCCTTCAATGGCATGGTTTACATCGATCTCTGCAAGAATGGAGACATAGACTACTGTGAGCTCAATGCCATGATCGGGTTCAAAAACATCATAGCCGACCCTGTGACATTCAAGTCCCGGTCAAGCTATGTGGCGCTGTCCACTCTGCAGGCCTACTACACCATGCACCTGTTCTTCCAGTTCAAGACAACTTCATCTGATGGGCTGATACTTTACAACAGTGGAGATGGCAATGACTTCATTGTGGTGGAGCTTGTCAAAGGGTAGGTACAATATCTGACGTCAAGAGCAATTTTCACACATCACAGTCTTTCTCTAAGCAGCGCAGCAGGATTCCAAGACGTAAAACTTTCAGGTGAACATACTGTATAATGTATATTGAGTATAGATTGTTTTTTCACTCATCTGTCTGTATAATAATAATAATAATAATAATAATAATAATAATAATAATAATATTTTAAAATTTGTCAGATACACCAGAATGCCATATAAAATGTTCTTAAACACTGGAATGTACAGACTCTTTTATATGAGGAATATCTATTCAATATATCCTCCTTTGTATTTGAATTAATTTCATGAAAGTACAGTCAAAAAGACAAAAAATACACTTATATTTCTGAATATATTTTTCAGAATGCAACAGCTCTGAAATAGTGTGACTCTGTGGATACTGCGAATTCCTAATGCAATGAATAGTTTTGGCCAAGCAATGGACACAGATGTCTTGAATCTCCTGCCAAATCTTTGTAATGAGTGATATACATGATCTAGTGCATACACTGTAAACCTGTTAACCATCTGTTAAATGTAATCGGAATTAATAGAAAACATTGGCGTAAGACATATCAGGATCAAATAGTACCTTTCTGCCTGGATTCTTTCTAACATCCGTTTGTCATAAGATAAGACCATGTTACACAGGTAAAGATAAAGGGTAATGGTTTTATCAACTTAAATTATCCAACACAGCAATTTAAAATATATATTTGTCAAGTCAGCAAAATAATTTCTAAACTCACATGAGTTCTATGTTCCCTTCTACATTTTGTGTTGGAATGTTTATTCCAGGTATCTGCATTATGTATTTGATTTGGGTAATGGTGCTCATCTAATCAAAGGCAACTCTAACAAGCCCTTGAATGACAATCATTGGCACAATGTGATGATATCAAGAGACACAAACAACCTGCACACAGTGAAGATCGACACCAAGGTGACAACTCAGACCACAATGGGAGCCAAGAATCTTGACTTGAAAGGTAAAGGTACCACTATCCAATACACAAACAAATCTTACAGTATAACTGAAAGGTCTACCAAATGCCCCCATGTTGAATAAGACATATCTGGATGTCATCAATTTTAATTATTGCTATTTTCTGCTTTGAGAAAATGCCCTCCTTCAGGTAAATATGCATGAAATATTTGTTTAAAAAAATTATTTGCATTGAAAAGGGTAAGATTAGTTGATACTCCCATCTTTGGCCACTTCCTGATTAGCTTTATACTATGAAGCAACTATTCATAGTATAGAAACTTCCAGTTTCTACAGGAGAGCTGAACATTGTATTGTAATGGAAATATAATAATGTTACAGCTGTAAAAGATTACATTAAAAAGATGTTACTGTTACCACATATTAATGGAAGTAAAAAAAATTAGATTACTAAATGATGTAATACAGCCATGTAATACATTTTTGTTGTTTTTGAACTGGAGCTCCGGCAATTTCCCTGTTCATTACAACTTCTGGCTATTTTGTGTGCTGCCCCAGCAGAGGGCAGTAGAATCACATCACATTTTATACAGCACCAGGATTTGCTTTGGTTTTGGAATCACAATTAATGTACTGGGTTTTTATAAAGACTTCTAATAATTTTAAAAGACTTTTTTTACGAAAACATTTTGTTTTTCAAAAGAATTTGATGAATTAAATGCATAAAAAGAAAAAAATATATAAATATGCTTTGCATATACCTGTACATGTAAGCATATGTGTATACTGTATGTAAATGCTGGAAGCTGAAAATTAGGCAGTTGCAAATAGGACAAAGCAAGATGATTAAAAAAGAAGCATTAATGAAAGGCTCCTTTCTTCCTGCATCTTCCAACAGGGGACTTGTACATTGGTGGGGTTGCCAAAGAGATGTATAAAGACCTGCCTAAGATGGTCTATGCCAAGGAGGGTTTCCAGGGCTGCCTGGCATCTGTGGATCTGAATGGCCGGCTCCCTGACCTGCTGTCCGATGCTCTGTCCTGCGTGGGGCAGATCGAGAGGGGATGCGAAGGTACAGAATTCCTTAGACTTTGCACATGTTGCATTGACAGAATGTCAGAAGCCCCAGAATACTGGATTCAGACAAGGACAGCACTTCAGTGCTCTGCTTCCTGCATGAACTTTAATACTGTAGCTTTACTCCTCATCTGTTTTACATGGCACACTCTTTAAAAAGTTCTTCAATTTCTGTAACTAGTATGTCTCCAGATTCTGTCTGTGGGAATTGTAAGTGTTTTCAAACAAGGAAGAAAGAATATCCCAGTCAAAGGCAGCAGGGTACAGAGATAAAGTGGGGCTTGAAAAAATTGAATGCATATTATCTCTCATCACCACTAAGCTACAGTATTAAATCCAATTAAGTCTTAACTTCTCAACTTAAGTCCACTTCTGTAATAAGATTTTGTATTAAAAATGCACAATGATATATTATTCAGGTTTATTTCATATTGTAATAACAATCCTTGTTGGACTGTTACAATTTTTTTTAAATCTGATGTACCATTCACAACATAAAACGGACCATAGTCCTATTCTGTTAGAAACATATATGGATAGATTGTTGTTATAGTAACTACTACAGTTTAGAAAGTATTTAGTTGTGTCTTTGTTCTAAAACTGGTCATTAATATGACCTTAACAATTTATCAAAAGCATTTATATTAATTCCCCAACTCAAACATCAGTAAGGTTACTCTTTTAAAATATAGTAAAAATGTTTAGTCCAAAAAAAGCTCAAGATGAAATTGTCCTAAGAGAATTCTTACACTTTTATTTGACCTGACTATAAAAATTCTGTCTCAGAGCAGTTACAGAGTCTCTGTCGATTCTGTCTATAGCATAATATAAGGTCCTGATTCACATTCAGGATGACATGAAAGAGACAGAGAAAGGTTGATATAAGTAGTACTCTAGCTGCCTAATACTGTATGTCCTTTAGCAGGGATGGTGAAGCTTTTTTTAGCTATAGTGCACAAAGTCAGGTTTTTATATAAAATTGCTGTGTATATATATCACTAAGTGCCCAGGGGCTAACAGTAACTTTTTCAAGCAATATTTCCATCCTTTTTATTGATTTTGTAAAACAAGAAAGAAATGCGTCAAAATGCAAAATAATCAAGAACATTGCATTAGCAGGTATGAACAGTCAATCTTAATTAGATAAGATCCAATGGTGTCTCAAAGCAACACAACATAGAAAAAGAATAACAGCACTTATGACAGTACAATATGGTTTGATTGTATTGCTAAGCTACTGGAAAATTGATAAATCATGTCTCAGTGCACATTAATTTTGAAAACCCAAATGCTTAACTAAAAGTGTTCATTAAAAGAAACAATCACAGTGTTATTGTTACTGCAATCATAAAATTCATCAAAGTAGTCCACTCATTTGTGGGACTCTGACTGTAACTCTAATTCATTGTTTATATAATTGTTTATAATTGTTTTTTTTTGTTTGTTTGTTTGTTCTGTAATGATCAGTGGCAGCCATTATTGGTTTGTCTTCGTTTTAGTAAATAAATCTGATTTTTCAGCAATTAAAGTAACTTCTTAGTAGAAAGCCCCCTAAGTTAAAGACTATGCATAATATTGCTTTTCATAGCAAAGGATTACTGTGCTATCCAAGAACGTTGAAACAAAGTTGCATTTACAATGTACAGTACTGTACATATTAGAGTCCTATTTCATTTCAGGCTCGTGTTATTTTGAGAATTTACAACCAGGGTGCATCTTTTATTTCATTATGTTCACTGCAAAAAAGCACTTGCTACCTGTGATACCTTTGAAAATATCTTGTTGTTTGATTGTACGAGCTGATTCATATGAAAAGTGATACCCTTATTCAGAAGAAATATACACTGGAGGCACTTTGATTAAGCAATTGTGTGTGGTAACGCAGGGCTCCCCATTCCAACTTTTTTATATTGGAATGTGAAACATGGACACTTGTTTTGCACAGAAAATAGCAGTTTGACATAATGCTGGAATCGTATTAGAATCTACAATAAAACCTACAAAAGCATTAGGATAATGTTCTACTCACTTATTCATAGCTGCCCACAATTGCATGTGACCCTTCATGGGCAATTATACAGTTTTAATCTCTTTCTAGTCCCAGGGTGCCTGGGATAAATAAAACAGCTCAGCAGCAAAAACTGCCAACCACGAACGAAGGGAGCATATAATAAGTGCTATACTGAGCACTGCTAGTTTCCATGGAGTCAGGGCCATTTTTGCAAATCAAACTGACTGGCTTTCTAAAAAAATCACTCAGGTCTTATAGGGGTAGGGCAAAATAAAAACAGTGGATATGCTCAAGGTGGGATGTATCCAGGATGTATTCCTGTTGTAATACCCATGTTCTTACAAACACCACCAAGAGATCTTCAATGACCAAGTAGGTAGGACTTTAAAGGACATACAGTATGAAGGACCTTCTTCTGTATAGTCTCCTCTGTCTCCATCCTGCAACATTGCTTTGGAAATCCCGTATCAAGGGGAAGAATGTGATCTACTTGTATGCCATCACCACATACTGTACATCATGCTCCATTACCATTCAAATTTATAAATATACATATTTACATTTTACCTATTTTACTTTTTGAACAGTCTACTACAGAGTATGTGTCAGAGTTACTGTCAGTTGAATTCCATTAATGCAGTAACTTGTGTTCCTGTAACAAAACTATTTCTGAAGCAGGAGAGTGTTATGCTGCCATTGCTTCAAGCATTGGCTGCCTCTCATTAACCTGGTTCTTTCTGTTTTTCAGTCAATTTAGTAATGGAGTAACAACAGTGATAGAACTATCATCTATATACATTTTTACATTATGTCTGCCCATCAGCAAAGCATGTTTGTATGTACAGTATGATCAGGCATAGACATAACATTGCTGTGGCTAAATGGTAAGATTTTCTTGGTAAAAGGAGACTTCACCTTTTTTGCGGTCTCAAGTTAGCAAGAAAACCTCTTCGATGAAGAACAGCATTGTTGTGTATGGCTGCCATACATAAGCTTTTTACATTTAGATTTGGCCTTTTTTGTCTGTGTTTATTTAGTCATATTATTTATTTTATTATTTATTCTGTTAAACTAATAAAATATTAATTTAAGCTTGCTGTGTGCATTCAAAACTACTTAAATAATATTGCTGATGTATGCATGGAATTTCATATTGTTTGCATCACAATAAACATTTATTTTTATTGTCATGAACTTTTTGTTCATTTGTATACATTTCATTTTATTAACGGTGTCACTCTCCCATTCTTTTTATGTCTGTGGCTCTCATAATCCCCTCTGCGCTGTGATTAATGTCAGTGTTCACTGGTTATTTTGTCTTTTCCTATCTTTGTTATCCTCCTCAGTCTGCTTCTTGATTTTAATGTACTATTCGTGCTTGCATTGAAGAAAAAATTAAAGTAGCTCAAACTGAAATTTAGGCAGAATGCCATTTCAGTTCCAGACAACAGTGCCTATACAAAAAAAAATTAAATTTAAAATAACATTTTATTTCTAATTTTATTTTTCTTAATGTTAAATTACCCTGACCTTTCAGCTATAAGGACTTCATTCTGTGCCCCTCATTCTCCATTGAATTTAGTCAGGTTATGAATACATACAGTATTGTCAGTAACAGATTGGATTTATTCTCCAATTAGGAACTAAGTAAGTGGACACCTTTCACAATCATTCTGCTCCAGTCTACAGGGCATGAAATAACACAGGCTATTTAGACTGTGAGCAGAGAGGCCTTCTCTGGCTCCAGTCCAGACACAACACTGCAGCAGAATCACAGTTTTTATTAATTTCCAGACAATAATACTTCCTTGTGCTGTGCTGTTCATATTATTATTACTGGCAATGGAGCTGTATGCACATATTGAGAGTAATGACAAAACAGGATGTGCAATTAACAACTTGACTGCAATTACAGAGATTTCTCAAGAGATGCAGAGGAAGAACAGCAGAGTCCAGACTGTGAAAAATGGCTCACTTCTGCATTAATAATGCATTAGATAGCATATTTTTTCTTCTTATTAAAAAGATTCTTCATCAGATTTAACTTATCACTTATGTATAAGCACTGTACAGTATATCACAAACACATCTCAGAGTTTTAGTGCTCAAGATTTCTGTGCATAAATAATTGGAAGGTAATACAGTAGAACATAACTATGTCTAGTGGCACGCTTTATTTTTTTCTGTTTCTCAGAAGCACACCCTGTAAACATCAACTTTTGTCAATTACTTGAGGTGTGGTGAGAAAATGGTTTGCTTCTGTGAAGAAAACATTACTACTGGAAGTGCACTGTGGGTGAAATCCCCAGTGCTGGTCTCTGAGACAGGCAAATTATTCACTTGACTAATGTTCCACATTCCATCAGTTTGAATTAGAAAATTCATGGGATGAGCTCCTAGAACGTGCATGGTCTGACCAATTAATGAGCCAGTCACTTCAGTGAGTAGTCATCAATCTGACCAATATGCTTTCATTTCATTCTTTCAATTATCAATAGGAAGAGGATTAATTCATTTTTATTGTACTGTACATCACCCAAAACAGGATCAGTCCTCCAGAAAGAAGTGAACTTTTCTTAATAAGTCAATACACAATTTCATGTAGCCTCATGTGAATATCATCATTTCAAAACATGACAAGAAAGTCTTAAACAGAAAAAAGAAGGATTTGATGCGTAGTTAATTAATATAAATTTCAGTATTTTAAGATGTTTGATTTGATAGTGCTGTCATGTTATGTATTGGGGGCTATTCCATACTGTACATGGGGGTACATGGGTAGTAGGTAGATATTCTGAGAAATATAAATGGAAAAAGTGAACTGCTAAATATAACAACTAATCTCATAGTTCTAAAGCAGTGTTGTTCTATTTAATCTTTCATGTAATAATTTATTTCGAGGTACGATTTCAAGTGTAATAACAGGCCTATGAAAGCTAATGCTATGAAGGATATATTTAAAAATCTTTCTAATGGGTATGTGGGGCTGTGGGGCTGTGATACTGCTAAAACGTTTAATTTACATTCATCACATCACATCAGCTATGTTATAATTTCAGTAATTACTGTTTAGGCCTTGCTTGCACAAAGGTTATGGCTACTGTAAAATTATTTGCCTTATGCAGCAGTCTCTTCGTTCTTTCAGCAGCATGTCTGTCTCCTATCTCTAGTTTATTATGACCGCTAACATTTCAATGCTTACTAACATTTGATATATTTTGCTTTTCTTTTATTTTGCTGACAAAAGTTGCATTGATGAAAGCTGACTTGCAAGGTAGATAGCTTTGTTTGTTCAAACCAAGTCTGAAACCCTTAACATACGACCCCCTTGGAAAAAAAAGTTATTTTTTATACTATATGTATTCGGTTTTACCATAGTAAATACAAGTAAAGGCTCTCTTCAGTTCTTGTATTGATTTCTATGGGGTTTTCAGTCTTGAACTTCCTTGTGTAGTAGTCACCTTAGTCTTTGGTTTTTGTTTCCCTGATCCTTCACGTTTGTCATATGAAAGCATGCTGTTTATTCACGCTTCCCTTAATCAATAATTAAATTGTGGTGATCACCACTGCATGCATTATAGAACATGATTTGAAAAGCTTCTTGTCAAGCCAAAATAAAAATCTTCTAGATGGGGGTCTTAATTTTATTTAATTGCTATTTGCTGCATTGACAATCTAGATGATTTTTATCAATTGTGATTTAATTTTGTGTAGATGAATTTAATTTGATGATGATTGCAATATATTAGAATGAGCTTGCATCTTTCTAGGCAATAATAAATAACTGTTAAGTAGGTATTGTTTGGACAAATCAGACATGATAAGCAATTGGCTTCAGCTTTTTTTCATTATTTATACAGTAATACCTGAACAACAGGGAGGCATTTGTATGAAAGTTTACAAGTCAAAATAGTAACAGATCTTTTATTAATCCTCACAAAATATTAGAAAAGTATTACTTGTGAGCAATCCTCAGTTTATTTCCTAGGATTTTCTATCAATACTGTATGTACTGTAATGTAATGTTTTATAGTCCCAAAGTGACATTTTAACATGTCTCCTTTCAGTATACAGTAACCTATTTTTAATACTCTTGAAGCACCTCTATAAACTATTCAGAAACCAATTCTCTTTTATGACACCAAAATTACTTTAACAGCGCTTTTCTTTTCTCTTCTCTTTTTTGGGATAATTTGTTTTTTGCCTTAGGGCACGAAGCTTGAAATTACTGAAACTTGTTTTATGTGTTAGAAATTCTGCCAGCTGTAGCTCTTTTCATAAAAGCAGGTTTTATTTTTAAAACTATAATAAATGCCATACTAAAATTGTTACGGTGTCCATGTTACTCATGGATAGAATATTCTAACAATAAAACTTAAGCACTATTAAAATATGAATGTTTTGTCATCATAATAATAACCAGCAATAAAAATATCTTCCTAATTTGTTGCCTATCAGTGTCTATAAGAGAGGTCTGTGGAGGAGATAAATATAAAAAATGTTTTCATAAATGGTTAATGACTTCTAATCAAGTTAAGGTATGTATTAGTCTTAAATAATTTAATTTATGTAGCATAGATTGGTGAAATCATAAGGTGTTATAGCAGCATAATTACGAATTCATGTCATCAGTGCTTTGTCTGCAATCTCTAAAATTAGGTATTACTGTTACAGAGGAATATGAGTTGCTTGGTTAGTTTCCTCACAGGAGGAAATCTATCCATAACAAATCAAACTAATAAAGCTAATATTTAAATATAATAATCGCCTAACCTTGATGCATAAACCTCAGACTAACCTCCATGCTAACCAGTTCCCATTTCACTCATATTCACCCATTAACGCCTGGCAGAAGGACATATTAACTGAGACATGGACTTCTGACCTGTTAGCAATGATACAGACTTGCAAATGAGTGGTATCACTTGTTCATGCATACTTCAGTCTGTTCAAAGGGAGCTCTACAGGGCACTTGATTGTAATGCAATTCCAAACGTTGGTCTGTTATGGTCAGTCTGACTGCAGAGGGAGACTAGTTTTTGTGTGTCAGTTTGCCCAGCAGCCTTTCCTTATTATATTCTATTATATAATTATGATATATAATTATTATATTTCCTTAATTATTATATTCTTTTGGATTCCACGTACTTGTTCTCTCATAGTTTCCTGCAGTAACTTTTTCCATGTACAGATCCATTAAGGCAGATTAAATACTGTCCATAAACATATTACATTTAATGGTAATAAAAATAATAGTTGAAGAGTATAGTATTACAGAGGTATGGTATTTAGAACAAAATTAAACATTTTCATAAAATGCTGTGCAAATTACAAATGCTCTGTACCAACTATAAACTTTGTTGATTATATAAAGAGAGAGGGCCCCGGCTAACTCCAGGTCCTCCACGAAGGAGGTGGGGTACAAGGCTAACAATCCTGTCCCGTAAAAAACTAATGTTACGGGAACACCAACTTGATGCTGCTGCCACTACGTGCCGGAAGGCATAACAGGCAAACCTCTATCCATATAATGAGAAGTTTATAGATGTATTTGTTGTTTATAATAAATTCCTGAAGTGTTAATGATTCTTTCAGAATGTTTTAATGTAAAAATCTAATTTTCATCTGGATTCTAAAGAAAACATGGCAGATGGCATTTAATCTTTATTTTTCTCATGAACAAGCACAACTGAAGTACACAACAAGCACAGGAGAGTGAAAAGCAGACTTCTTCACCTGTGTCACTTAAACACTGAAAAACAACAGTAGTGTGAGATACACAGTACATTTTGAGTATTAGATCACTGCTCTGCTGTGTTGTGAATGACATTTCTTCCAGGACAAGCAGAGATCGTATTTGCCATGTTTGCTCCTCAGTGTTTGACTGTGAACATTCCTTGACAGGTCATTGTGGAAAAAAATGAAATCTTTTAATTTTGTATTGGATTTTAACATGCCACTAATAAAAGCACAATCTTTTCCAAACACAATTTGAATTTGACAGTAAGTACCTGAGGACATCTCTTCTGCCTGTGGTTCAGTTTAGAGAGAAGGCGATTCTTACTGATGCTACATCCTCCTGAGCAATACTGTTAACATCTAAGTTGTCACAGTATTGTGATTAAGTGTTTGACCTCAAGGATGACAGTTCTTTAATTGCTTCTCTTTAGGGTCACAGGTAATCTGCAGATGATTGTTTATGCCTAGAAGAATCTCCAGAATGATTGGAACTGTTGTGAAAGCCAAGGATACAATATTGGAAAGTCTCATGTAACTTTCATGCAATTGGTTATAATAAATAATACAATTTAAAGAGAGCTGCAGGTGTCAGTGGCACAATTGCCAAGTCATGACAGATTCTGAGTCACAAGGAGAAGTCAAGAACAGTCTTAAAGACATAGTTAGACCATTACACTTAGTCATACCTGGAATGCCTTTCAACTGTAAAATAGATGTATTTTTTTAAAATACTCAAATAATACCTATTGAAATGTTAATGATTTCAAGTAAATGATGCCTATCTCATTAGCTTTATTAACCTCTGCTGCATTAGTTTATTAGAAGCTTTCTGAAAGAAATGTCTAATGAATATAAGGAATACTGTAGAGCAATCAGATGGCAAAGCAAACACCCTTCTGTCCACTGGCTAATGTCTTACTCTTTTTGCAGTTAAATGCATTAGTACACTGTTTCAAATGACTCGTATTAAAACTGGTTTGCTGCACAGACTGAAGGAGCTAATCATGTGAATTTTGACTCGTGTAGTGAGTCCTAATTTTCCAATTGTACATCTGGGAGCATATGCCAGCCCTATGGGTTCTCTGCTCTCCAGCAGTCTTGTAGGGCACTGTGCCTGGTGTGCAGCTGCTGGGGACTGGGGGAGGTTACAGTAATGTCTGCACATAAAAGAAACACTTCACTTTCTTTATCTAGTTGGCCATGTAAAGATCCTTCCCATGAGAAAGGGGCTTTATGTCTTACAGTATACGGTATGAATACCCCAAATCCCCACTTGAATTATAAAAGTGAAGTGAAGCCTCACTTAAGCAATCACATCAGTAGCAGCAGGAGGAATTAATTTAATCCTACAAACTTCTAATTTTCCATGGGGAATCCCCTCATATCATCTTATCTTGCCATCTGGCTTGTTGTGATGTAGTGAGTTACTTTACAATTTCCTCCTCTCAGAAGAGTCTTCTAATCTTTTTGCTTCTTGACAATATAGCTGAGGAGCAGAGAATAGAATTTTGGCTGCTTGACATGCAATAGACTAACAAATATAAGGAGATATGGAATGTCTCTATCATATAGTTTTAAAAAGTTCAGTTTGCTTTGCAGTCTTTGCTGATTTATTAGTAATAATAACTAATAACTTAGTACTACGGTTATTGGCTGCCACTTCTAGTCAAAGACGACTGGATTTCAAATCACCCAGTTATAAAAACGGACACATAGCTGAATAGGCTGCAGCTGAGATGTGGTGGTGTAACAATACAGGAAGTAAAACAAAAATGTGAAAAATAAAGGAAATTCAAGGTTTTACTGAAGGACCTCCTACGTAAATTCCAAACTGATGGATCCTAAGGTGGTGCCTGGAAGGTGACCAGAGTTATTGAAGCTTCTCCTCCCCATATATCATAAACAATTGAATGAAGAAGGAGGGTGCTGACTACTCGGCCAACTTCTATAGCATACTTCACTCTGTATGAGGTATCTGAGTGATATGTGTGACTGAATAGATAATGGGGTTGCCTCTACATAAAAGTACATATTTGGGAACTCCAGTTATGCTTTTAAATTTTCCCCATGGGTAGAGCAAAACAGCTTAGCAAGCCTCTCATATTTTACCTGAGATTTATGAGCGCTGACAGCAGCCTGTTTTAGCTATTGGTGCTGTATTTTCATATGTGAAAATAATGGTGGAGAACTGAAGTCTGAGGCATTCATTGGAAGGATATCAAAATATATTTTTCCCATATACCGTAAGTATATTATACATAGGTAGTATTTGTTTGTATATATATACAGTTGACAAATTCAGTTTCATATAAATTTTATTTCATTTTAGCCTTCCATTTTTAGCCAATATTATCAGATGAATTCGTGTATTATATGATTTTAAAAGCTGAAGCCAATAATTGTTTTATTTTGTTTGAGCTGTCTGGACAATGCTTGACATAACACTTGAAAGCTAAATGTAACGTGATTTTTTTTATTGTATTTGCAGTCTGTTTCCCTGATTTCTTTTCATATCCTAGTTAGAATCAATGGTGGTAGTTGTTGGAGCAAGTACCAAATTATATTAATAATTATTACTGTTAATAAGATGTCTTTAGAGTAAAAGTTTAGATTTATGAAAACGTCAAGAATATAATAGATTAAGAAGCAAAAAAATCACATAGACACATGAACGCAATGACTGATGAATCCTTCATAGAGATGTTTGCCTTAAGCATGTGCTTGATAAATTTAGAGCACAGGACCATCATTCTCAGTAAACAAAGCTGTGACAATTTAAACAACTGGCATATCATTAATTTTATATTCATATTTCTAAGAATGCAAATTAGATTTACTTTCAAAACTAGTTTGAGGGTGCATTAGTATTGGGGGAAAAAAAACGGTAGCCCCAGAGTGGCTATTAGTGGTCAGTATACTGTAGGCTCTTCATCTCAGAGGATACAATAATTCCTCTTTTTCTATTACCTGTTGAACCTGTGGCTGACCTGAGGTGTCTCCTCCGGACGGGTGTCTCTCCGTCATGTGAGAGAGGGTCTTCAGCCAGGCCATGGGAGTGACAGTACCTGCTCTTTTGTCCTTGATTCAGGACCTAGCACCACCTGCCAGGAGGACTCCTGTGCCAACCAGGGAGTGTGTCTACAACAGTGGGAGGGCTTCAGCTGTGACTGCAGTATGACTTCCTTTGGAGGTCCCCTGTGCAATGACCGTGAGTACAACACTGATTCCTCTTCTCCTCCCGCACTGTACATTCTGGTGCTTAATGTTGGTAGAGATATTATGAGTGTGTACTGAATGATAGTTGCAAGTAACAAGGTGATAGGGAGTACATACTGTATGTATGTACTGTACAAAATTCATTTTCTTATTGGACAGTCTTCATAATTGTCATTTAGTCATAACTGTAACTAGTATTTTTTACAGTGAAAATATTATATTGTAGTGAAAGAAAGGTTAGACTATTTATAATAATGTTGCTTTATTAGCCCTATACAATTTCTTGCATTAGGAATTTGTCTATTCACATACCCCAGTTTACTCTCCATGAGACACAGACAGGGACAGAAGCTTGGGGTGAGAGTGCAGGGTTAGCCATTTTACAGCGTCCCTGGAGCAGCTGGGACTGTTCTGCCAGCTGCAGGATTTGAACCGACAACCTTCTAGTGACAGGCACAGATCCTTAGCCACAGAACCATTGCTCCACCCAAAATGTTTTTTAGTTTTTACTGAATGTATGTACAGTATGTATATATACTGTACTGTACATATACAGTAGTTAAAACAGTATCTAATTGGAAAATCACTGTACAAAAGTTGGCCTAGTAGTGACCAAAGCTGGTTTAGATCATATTTGAGCATGTAATTCATATTGACTGATTAGTAATCAGTTGACTTCTTTTGAAACGTTAAGAGAACATGTCGTCTCCCAATTACTTTTCCAGCTTTTAAAGCTTTTTATTTTGTTGGCTATCCATTCAGTGCTGTACATTTCTACCAGTGCAGTAACTCTATTACATCAATAAAATATGGCAAAAGAAATCTAGAAGCAAAAACCAATCTAAAAAAAACATAATATATGTTTTTATTATGCAAAATCCATTAATAAAGGGGAGATATTAAATAAAACCTATTTCTCTGAAGTATTGTTTTGAACGTGAGATTTGAGATGCAGAGCCTACTGAATATTCTCACACCTTTCTGCAACATTGAAAGGTAGGTGTATGTGCGTAAATGCTGTTAAGTGTTTGAATTTTCAAAATTCTATCTCCTAATACATTGTTTCTTAATTGTATCTTTAAATCCTTTGTTTTTTTTTTCAAGTTATATCTACATGTCCTTTGTATTCAACTTTTACGTTTTTTTCCAGAAGTAATCTAATGGCACATTTATGACACTGTGTCAATAGTCTAAGGGTTACTTTTACCAAATCGTTCATGTACAGGGAGTAATTAGCAATTTGTACTACATTTCCTTTGGTTTCAGTATCACTACTAGACATTTTTGATTGACACTGTTGGAGAGGGGGAAGAAAATTTGACTGAATCGTAAAGCTTTTGTCTTTGAAACCTGGGGAAACTCAGGCTCTGGCACTATTTTGGGTGATAAGGTTAAGCTTTCTCTTTCAATGACAGATATATTCCTGGCTCGTTCATAACAGTACGGTGACACTCGGTTCACAAATACATTTAAAAAAACAAAAGCAGAATTTTTATGGAAAATCATGCAGAAAAACATTTTAGTGTGAACTTACCCCCCTAGTTTCTACATTAATTTAAACCTGTAAGTGTCTGCTTCTGTTCAGAAATATAATGTAAGCCCTTTCAGAATCTAGTGAGACTAATATGGAAACAACATTGTACTCCTGTAGATTTGAACTTTGTGTCTAAAAATCTTTCTGAAATGTCTATCCGATGTGATATGGATGAATTGTGTTTGTAGTAAAGCTTTACATCTCTCCCTGTAGCACATTTCTGTTGCAGTTTTAAGGTAATAAAGAAATGCATCTAGCCATTTTTTCTCAAATTCATGAGCTAGGAACTCCAATTCAGGTTGTGACCAGTCCATACTGTATACTGTATAATGGCTGTAGAGCCATTGTTTCTGATATTTTATTCCTTACTTATCCAGTATGCTTGACCTTTATTTGATTCTTTGTTATTTTTACAATTTAGACTCCCTCTATAATGAACTGTAAAATGAAACAAAAAATTGCAAATTGTTTAAACTTTTGTGAGACTTTGCATGTCATGATAGCAAACAATTACTTTAAAGTATTGAAAGAGATCTAAAGTCAATATACTGTATAACCTTTTAACAACACTTTGGGGAAAAATAGTAAATTGTGCTATAGTAATTTGCCACAAGAGGCCGCAAAAGAGGTATCTTGCTTGTGTTTTGAAGAGATTGTAGCTCTGGAAGGCATGGTGCAGTTAATACCTCTAAGCTTTTGGGTGTGGGCTTGGATTCTGGACCGGTCATTACAGCCTATGTAGTTTTTGCACAAGCCTGTGCTTGTGTGGCTTATTCCAGTTTTTTCGTACATGCAAAAGACATGCAAACTAGGTTAACTAGTGTCTCTCTATTTTCCCTGTGTGCTGATGTGTTTGCCCTGCCATGGACTGCCAGTCCCTTTAAGAGTGTATTCCCACCTTGCAATCTGTGTCTGACGCATTAGGCCCTGGCTTGCCATGACCCTCATAAGGATGTATTGTAGCAGCTGTGGATAATGAATGTGTCTTCTTCTTCATCTTCCTTCCCTTCTCAGTGTTAGACTCCCGAAATAATTTATGAGTTGTCATGGAAACTAACATAACTTTATCCACACTGTGTGATGCTAAATTAATATACTGTAGGTTAACAGTCCATTTGAGTCTATAGTCGAATAGTAAAGGGATTGTGACACTGGTGCTCGTTAATCAATAAAATGTACACCCCAGAATATTTACAGTGCACATTCAGAAAAGCCATGTAATTGGAAAATTGGAAATTTTAGATAGGCACTTAGATAAACATCAAATACTGAAGATAAATGATATTCAACCCCCTTTTGATAACTTTCTTCATTACTCCTCTTTTACTAGTTCAAAACCTTTTCTTAAAGAGCATCAATGAATTTCTCAATAAAAGCCTTAGCTTTAGAATTGGAAATTTGGCCCATTGGAAGCATTCTGAGCATTGTGCACAGGGAAAAGAACAGTTAATGAAATGCAATTGTTTTTTGTTAATATGTCTTAGTGTTTTGGACTTGTTGAAATGTTTAAAATTTTATGTATCATGCAAATGAATACTGAGAAAAGAAGATCATTATTTCTATTCTGCTGTGTTTGAATATATTGAAACTTGTAAAAGAACAAATTGCTGAACTAGAAAACCTGAAGTGGGCACTCTGTGGAGATGACACAAAGGCGATGGGAAACCATAAATGTTAATATATTCGGAGCTGTGTGTCTGTGAGCAAGATAAGACGACTTCTTTGTTACCAGAAAACACATTAATAGTCTTCAATTCAAACACCAGATCCTCTCCTGATCTGGGATAAGGGAAAAAGCATAATTGTTTAAAGAATTGTGAACTTTTAGAAATGCACCCTGACCTCCACTTTGAAACAATTTTTTTAGGATTTCTGTTGCATAAGAATCAAGAGACATTTATTCAAGTTAGGAGAAAATGTAACATCCAGTGTGCTTTTTGTGAAATTTTAAATTCAACCTCCCAGTGAACCAGGTAATGGTCATAAAGTAGAAGAAATATCATAAGTCAGCCTTACTTTGCTTTATAAATATGCATGAAGCTTAACCTGACTCCAAGGGTAAAAATGTCATTTTTCATTAGTCTGCTTAAGTCAAAGTGGGTGTTGTAGTAGCTAAAGGAAAAGTATCATGATAATGTGCAATAAACACATTATTAACAATGTCTGGAAAATGTCTGAAAAATGATTAATTTACTTGAAGGTGTAATAAGTTGAACGCAGGCAAGAACACTGGCAAAATCATTTGAATTCAAGCATGATTGCTTTTTTTAGAAAACAATGACAATAGAAAATCTGTAACCTTCAGTTTAGGAACATGAAAGAAATATTTCTAACCTCAGATTTCAAGAGTATTTTATGTCTTTTATATGATTTACAAACCCTTCTTTAGAGCACTTCAAATAGCAATCAGCTATCACAACATATGTTATAAACATAAGGTACAGTAACATAAGAGATATATGCACATTTCAAATTGTAATCTCAGATCCTTGTTTTTTGTTGTCGCTTTTAATCCTTAATGAATTATTGGTTATCTTTAACCCCGAAAGATGCCAGGATCCTTCATTTATTCTACGGCATTGTTCTAAATTTACCAGACAGACGTACTGTACTCTAGCTATGTATAGCAACAGGCAGAGCATGGCTGACAACTATTAACCTGATTACATCATTATTCAGTTGCTTATATAGTAGATGACAACCTGTCTGATTAATGTACCAGTTTCACTTTCTACAGTATACAGTATGTTGTGTATGCATGAGACCTGTAAACCTAATTTTAAATTTTGCGACCTTTGACTCCAAATGTTCTTTTGTCTCAGTGAAATATAGCTTTGAAATGGTCCAATAACTGAATAAAATATCCATAAGCCATGTGTTATTCTAGCAGTGATATGCTCTAAGATACCAGGTCAGTTTTCTATGTTATATTTCAACAGTACCACTGAGATTACCTTCTAGAAAATGGTACATATAAATAAAGCACTTGGGATGAACAGCTACAAGCACCAAGCTGACATTAGGTAATAAATAGTGCTTTTGTTACTGAGACCTCAATCTAAACAAAATATGTTACTTTAGGGATCACTGCCTGGCGCTACCTTAATCGAATGTTTATTACTCTTGTGGCAAATGATTCTATTGCCTGTGATATTTTATTAAATGATTTCCCCTGGAGGCTAAATTACATCTCTGAAAGTTAATAGCGATTAGCAGTTATGGTGGATTTGCTTGTGCATGTGTGTGAGTTTTGAAAAACAGATCTCAAAATAAGAATTGCACTTAGTTCTAATGGGATTTACAGTGTAGTCATCACTGCTGATGCGTCACGTTAATATAGGTTACATTTTTTCATTTATTGGTGTTTTATAAAGAAATAATGCATTACTTTTCAATATGTGCAACCAACAATAAATACAGCCAACAACATCAGCCACACAGAAGAATAGAAGACTGGTTTTAAATGAGAGGAAGCCTTTTGGCCCATTTGGCCTTTTTTTTAGTTAGTGTCTAATTGATCCAAGGAACTCATCCAGCCGTTGAAGAAGCCAGGGTATTGGATTCACCAACATGGCTGGATACCTTGTTCCATTTCTCTCACATCCCAGCACTGCAGAAAAAAAGAGCTGAATAATTAACATGAGAGGGATTCAGCAGCTTCTGCATATATTTAGGATGTAATGCAGTAGTTTTATGAGTTTCTTTCAAACAGTAATTAGGTCTCCTTGACTTAGTCTCTGAAGTTTTAAACTTTTAGTTCATTTTAGCTCAAAAGCAGTGACAATCACATTGTACCCGATGTTTTAATTTGATATATTGCCTGAAGTAAATGTTTAGAGGACTGGGACACTGTTAACAAAATCACTAAGAGATCTTGTATTTGTCCTTGATCTAGTGATGGATTTGAATCTGTAACTCCATGTGTGCCTTCATGGTGTGCCTGTCTGTTTTAGCCAGGCTGTAAGGAGACTTTGTGCTGTAATGAAAGGCTAAACACTTAACACTGTCAAAGAAGCTCAATCTAAAGAGCTGCTGAGCTGGATTGCTGCCAAGTGGTCAGGCTTTTAAGAAAAAATGTTTGCTTAATAAGAAGAGGGTACTTCTCTCTTGTGAACACAAACAGTAAGACCTAATTCAGTGAAAGAAACCAGCATTGAAGCATAAATTAATGCTTTCGTTAACATAGATTTATGTTGAAATGCAATATATTGACTTATGACGAAGAGAGACAACCTTCTTATAAACACAGAGGTTCAAATGAAAAACTAACCTTTCAAGATTGTTGAGAGAAAGTATTCTAGTATAAAGTATA
This sequence comes from Lepisosteus oculatus, assembly GCF_040954835.1. Classification (NCBI taxonomy): domain Eukaryota; kingdom Metazoa; phylum Chordata; class Actinopteri; order Semionotiformes; family Lepisosteidae; genus Lepisosteus; species Lepisosteus oculatus. The sequence goes on from NC_090712.1 coordinate 12,397,283, forward strand.
CTGAGTGAGTTGACTGTATATGCTGTACAGTGCGATATGTACATGAAATTTTTATAAATAATAGTGGGGCATTCGTCTTGCTCATTCGATGGCAGCTGTAGATTGACTCCAAAATCTCATCCAGTTGGATTTTAAGGATAACCCTGCATTGTCAGCTTGGGTGGGGGAGTTGTTCCTGACTCTTCAGCTAAGAAGTACTTCATGTTTTCCATCCATAAATACTGCCCCTCAATTCAGTTTGAGATTCTGTATATATTCTAAAGCACTCCACCTCAAGAGAAAGATCCTGATATGGTCTTAAGATTTCCAGTACGTTTCCAAATTCAAGACACTAAAGTGGAGTGCTCTTTTCTCTTACTCAGTATGACAAAATAAACACTCTTGTGTTCAAAGGGGTATAGAACTGACTAGAAAAGCCCCATCACTTGCCCTTGGAGAGAGAGGAATGGAAGCATGCTCTGGTAACTTAATGCAGAATACAGCTAAAAACCTTTAAAAAATAACAATGTGCGTATCACAATTGTATTTCCTGAAAAAGGAATTGCAATGCTGTATGACAGTAATCACAGCGGTTCCTTCGTTAATCACTGTGAAGTATTTATTCACCTTCCATTTTTTTTTGTTTAATCAACTTTTAATGCGAACAGTACAGGGATTGTGTGTGTGAAGAAAATCTGAAAAAAATTGCATTTTGCATACTTTCTTTCTACTAATTGTTTGATTTTTTTCTTTAGTTCTGCATAGTGATTTCTGTTTATTTTACTTACAAGAGGTATAAATAGAAATGTTATATCAATGTGTTGTTGGTATTAGTTTCCTGGTAAACAATTCTCACAAATCAGAGATGTCCATCAGTAGCATGTATCAGTTAGTCGTTGCTGTTTTGAAGTGAAAAAAGCATAAACTCCAGTATGTAGTATGTATGAAGATGTGGCTTAATTATTTGTATAACAGAAGTAAAGGACCAGAGTGGTGAAAAGTTTCTATTATAGGTCACTAGAGGGTGGCAACTTTCCATAGGCATAAGAAAGTGAATTGGGAACTGGAGAGTTATACAAAATGTTATGTAAACCACACAACTAATTCAAAATAAAGCAAGCTGTATCAATTAAATATTGAGAATTTAATAACTTTTAATTTACTGTCCTGTACTGGTTGCTTTCTATTATGAAAGCAAGCACATGCATGTGTTGAAAACAACATTTCAGTCTTTGTTTTTCCCTTGCAACCACTGGTTGGACCATTATTAACAGAATGGTCCAACCATGTTGTCAAAAGGTCTAATTGGCATTTTGGCTGAATTCTCTATTAAATCCTCAAATCTGCAGGGATTTGCTTTGTGCCCCAATCTCACCTGGGAAAAAAACTCAGTACAGTATGTGTCAATTTGCATCTGTACATTTTGAGGTCTACCAAAAAGTATGTCTGTAGGCTCACGTTGTACTTGTAGTTTTTATTGGACACATTGTCATGGTGTCTATACAGGTTTTAAAAAGCAATGAACAAACACTTTTGTAAATTTGATTTCAGTGATGCCCGTATGTGGCCTTTTTAATACAACTATTAAAACTAGTCTTTTACAGTAGTTTGTTACAGAATTTGTCAAAATTGCTTTCAAAGCCCACATCAAGGTTAAGCTTACTAAGGATTATGAGTAAAAGTGCTGGGTAAGACTCAGTTGACAATAATTACATCTGACCTTGGCTGCTAGAACTGAAAGCCAAATTTAAAAACAGTTTTCTATGCTGAGCACAGCCATAAAAAAAAACAATATTGAACCCTGTGGACCCTTGTCCTGCAGTTTGTAATAAAATAAAATTGGTCTGGCTAGCAATAGAAAACAACATCTGAAATTGAACTGACACACAAAGAGTGGTTAAGTTATCACCAAAAAAACTGTGATGTCCTTTCAATATCAAACATGTTGATGTGATGTCATTTTCATATGAGTGGAAGGTTTATTGTATAAATCTCCAGTCCTCATTGCAGTCAAAATAAGCCATTATCCTAAACAGACACTTTTTGTACTCTGGAAAATGAAAAGGAGAGGTAGCAGATGGCGTGAATTGTTGATGCAGTGCAGTAGTTAGAAATTGAATTTAATGGCTCCTTCCTAACAAAGCAAACTACACACAGACAAAGGAAACTACCTGAGTCCAACCGTGGTCCCATTAGGCATGGCAGTAAGAACAAAATGAGGTATTTTCTGTTTGCTTTAACCTCTTCAGACATTACAAACATTTCTAAAGAAGCCCCACCATTAAACGTGTTAATTATAGAACATTAGTCTTTCCTCTTGTATTTTCTACAATTTAGAAGAATAATTATAATTGCTTGCATTTGAATAGTCCTTTTGATCTTTTGATCCTAAAGAAACCAAAATTACTTCACGTATAGGCAGAGACACACTTTTTCTACCACTAATGTGCAGCACGCACCTGGGTGACATGTGAACTAAGAGAGTACTTTACCAATTTAATTAAAGGGGGGCTTTCGTGAAAACTTAATTGGTTGGCTGAACAATGCTATTCTTGCAAAGATTGTCATGGGATCTTTAATGCTTACTGTAGGTAATCAGGATTTTGATTTAATCTCTTCTTAAAGTCTGTTTTTTAAAGTTTCCATTTTTTTCATCTATCGTATAGATATGGTCCTTTTCGTTAAATCATCATGAATTATATAGATCAAAGGCAAAAAATATATAGTTTTGATTTTAAGCAGTGAAACTATGAAGAGCAGTTTCTTGTTCCTAACAGTTTTCTTGCGTAATGAAAGCTAGAGTTACTTGAAAAAAAGTGATTTTAACAATCTAATAGTAATATAAATTGAAAGTTTTTGCTGTAAGGCATTTTCTGCTTCAGTAGGATGTGCACACATAACCTTGATAATTCAATTCTTTCATTTTCTAACCGCTGCATTCAGTAGAGGGTCATGGATGACCCAGGGACTATCCTAGGAAGTAACAGGAGAAAGGCAGGATGCCCCTAGAGGGAATACCAATCCATCACAAACACACTCACACTAGTGCTAATTTGTCCAGAAGCTAATTAACCTAGCAGTATGTCTTTGGACTGTGTGAGGAAACGGGAGCACCAGGAGGAAACCCACACGTGGTGAGCACACACATACCCCTCAAGGCTGGAATTAAACCCAGGACCCCAGCCCTACAATGCTAACCACTGTGCCACCATGCTTCCCATGACCTTTGTAAACCAGGAATGTATTTTTTCAGTAAAATCATATGGTTGATTTAGATAAAAAAAAATAAAGAAGTTCCATTGTTGTTCTTAGAGTTTCAGTGAGCTTTTTTTATTTCAAAGGATTCGGGAAAATTAATTACTGGATGAAAGAAATTCCTGAATGAGTTTCAGGAATGGTTTTGTGCATGACCTTATAGTGGTCACTTAAATCAAAATCTATATATTTTTTATTTACTAACCATTCCCTTCTAGCAAATAAAAAAAAGTATTTAACCTAGAAAGTCATATTATCTAGCATGATAGTTCATTCTAGCAGCTTAGTTTGTGTTGTGCGTACAGTAAATGGCAATTGTCTATTGATGGTGTTATGAGAACAAAAAGTAACCATTAGTAAAAAGCTACCCACTTCAAAGCAGTTGCCGTCTATGGAAATTTGTTGTGCAAAACATTAGTCAATCTCACATTTCTGAGAACATCAAAACAAAGCTAGGCTTTTAATTTCTATGGAGAAATAGAAAGGAAAGCTTTTTAAAAATCAGAGCAGAAGGTTAGGTTGACTATTTTAATCATTTGACGAGCTGCAGGGTTTGAGTAGCATGGAGTCAGTCATCTCATGGAGTTTCAGTCGGGTTTATTAAAAAACACTCAGGGAGAGCAGCATGCTACGGTGCCTGTAATTCCATGGTGGGTTATGTGTCTTGAATGTAATAGATCAGCACCTCTCAATTCACATGGTTCATTAGATGCCATGAAACCATCAACCTTGGAGAAAGATTTTGTGTGTGTCGCAGCCCCCGCCAGCTCACAATATGTAAAGGCTCCGTAATGATCAGGTAATCAAAATAAAAGTCGAACAGCCTGAAGAGACCTTGAAAATGACTAATTATGATCTTTGTTTAAAAGCAGACAGAGATGAAAGGTGTCTACATGCGAACTGGATGCAGGCACACAGACACAGTGGATCTAAATTGCACTGTTGAGCTTCACAAGTAACAGACAAGATGCAGGAGAGTTCTTTCAATTCTCCTGTCAGGCATGATTTATAGCAGACCCTTTTGCAGAGCTATGGAAAAAGAACAGCTTTTTTTCCTTTTTTCTTTTTCCTTTCTCCTTTTTTATGATGCTTGATTCTGTGGTCTTTTATGCTATGCACAGATCTATTCTGTATTTCACTATTTTTCGTGCTACAAAACTGAATTGATTTTGTATTAATTTAGAATTCTTAGAAGCAATACTTGTATTTCCTTGTATGAGTTTTACTTGTGTTTATTCTATTCAGCATTTCAGTAGTTCATGATATGTCAAAAATCTGGGCACACTTTACAAGCCTTTTTATTATTTCTTAATGGAGCATAATGTGTGTTGTTGTGCTTTTGTGAATGTGAGTCTTTTAAAGAGTTAACTACTGCAGTCATGTTCTTTGATATGTGTAAACAGTATGAAAAGGATCGTTCTGGTCTTCAATTAATTAGTAGAGTATAGAAATAATAATGAATATATTTTAAAAAGATCTCCTGTTGCTTTGCATTTGTGATTACAAGAATGCTACTGTACAAAGCAGAATGTGCAGAAAAGAGACTCTTTGGTGTTTCAGCAATAGGGCAAATAGGTGGAAATAATCCAAACTGACAAACATGATCGTGCTCTGTACTCTGCCAGGCTGGATTTGAATGGGCAAGAACATCTTCAGTTTGTCTTACTTTCATGCAACCCCACCTTATTGCTGCTTTGCAGAGAGCAAGTTCTATTTATATGATCTTGGTAATGTATCAGCAATGCTTGTTGTTTAGAATTGGATTTTATTTTGCCATTTAAAAAGGTTAATGTGATATTTTCTGGACATGACCAAACCGTTTGTTAATTTTTGGTTTGTGGTAAGCACATGTAACACATGCTATATGTTTGAGTAAAAAAATATATCACAGTAAAAGCAGTAGTAAACATTGTTTATACAAATGATCTCTACAGCCATAATTGTACAAAATACATCGGCACAATGTGTTCTAGATTGCTAAGTTAGAAACTGTTTAAAAACGTAAAGAATACAAAGGCTTTTATGTACCTGTATATGTATATTTTAAAAAAATCTAAAATGTACTTTTTCATATACCTTTTTGAAATTCTTTATAATGATAGTTTTGACAACTTTAGAATTTGACATTATAGAGTTTAATCAGTTTTCAGTCAATAGTTGTATCATATCTATTCTCTGATTACCATGGTTTTCTACATGGTATTCTACAAATAACAGTGTTGCAAGGTGTGAACAGTAATTCCTGTACGTTACTTATTGCTGAAATCAATCATTAATTGTAATGATGAAAACACAGAGGATGGTTGCTATTGCACAGTACAATGATCTGTAGCTGGGCAATTTCTGTAGCTCATCTCCATTCTGCTCATGACTGCCCCACCTTCCAATCTGTCTTTGATTTCAACAAGGAGATCTGATTAATTAGGAGTATAGAGTCACCTATGCAGCTCTATTATATTTAAAAAATATGAATATACCTATATTTAAAATAGAATAATGTTCTCTAATTTGTTTTGTTTACTAGATGGAAAAGCACAAAGATATGGTCTGATGTCATGAAGAAAAGTTTCTAAGACCTTTCTAACCAGGGTTGTTTTGAGCAGGAGAGTTCATTAGCAAACTATTGAGGACAAAACACTCAAACAGTAATCGAATGAATATTTTTTTTAACAAGTAGATTGGCTATCTAGACCATAGTAACAGACGTCATGGCGAAGAAATGTCCGCTAGACAGTGGCTAATTACACTTCCATCATTTTGATTCAATGGGATCTTGCAACAGCCACTTTGTCTGGATCTGTGTCATTTGGATTTTCTCTTCCTTACCCCAAGCAGACGTTATTCTACTTCAGAGGAGCAAATCCCACACTGTTTCAGAAACTGTACTTTAACGGAGCATATCTGTACCTGATAAAAATGTAAGGAATTTCCTGTGTGGACTGAAACCCACCTCATAGCCACACTTGAACACATTGATGAAGATTTATTTGTATTCTGTTAAGAAGATAGAAATACTTCCAATGTTTTGATAAATAAGAAGAGGAAAATCTACTAGGTTGTGCATAATATAATGGAAATAGCAATAATAAACTTAAAATAATGCAAAATAAACTTAAAATTCGGACAGTTTGAGGTTGGCAAATTAGGAATAATTATCCTGATGTTATGTGTGTTTTATTCTGTAAATACATTTGCATTTTTTAATGAACTCATATTTGATTTGACTGGTTATTAGGTAGTTCAGGATATTTACTAACAATTGCTGAACAGAATAGTTAATTGCTGGTGTGTTGAAAACTGTACATACACTCTTAACTACCTGTCACTCTTTGATAAGTAATCTGCTGAAAATAATATGAATGTCATTAATGGTCATTGGTGTGATAACTCCTATTGCCACATGATCAGCAACCTTTCAGTGCACAAAAGAATTAAAATGTTTAGTTCAGCCTTAATCAATAACAAAGTGCACCAATACACAAGCTTCAAATGATAGAGGTGTAGTAAACAGCTTGCTGTCAGAATGAAGTAATGGCCTGTGAATATAACTGTCTTCTTTAGGTGCAGCATAGCGCACTAAATCTATTGGTTTGAGAAATATTTGGGCTTCAATGTATCACTAATGCCTGACTGGGCATTAACACAGCAATTGTGCCTAAAGACATGAGAAGAGCTTTCTAAAGTGCTTCTCCATACACATTTCTCAAACCCCTCCCCTACATATCTCCCAGGCCCTTTTAAATGGAGGCTTCGTTTGTGGAATAATCCATGTGGGGTTAGCGCGAGTTTAGGTTATTGGCGTGAGACAGGCGGCAGACTAATAACACCTCAGGTTTTCTTCCAGCTCATTTAAACATGCAAAGATCTTGTCTGTTAACACCCACTTCAGGGACTGCCTGGAGCAGCCTTTATCAGAAAGTTCATCCTTTCGCCACAATAAGCTTATTGGCAGATGTGTCGAAAGGAAAGAGTACAGTAACAGACGCTGCTCTTTCACAGCAAAGCGGTCCTTCAGCAGTGTGTCTGAAGCCTGGAATTACAAAGTGAAAAAAATCACTTGACATGCCTGCAGCTCCTTTTATTCATCCCTTAGTTACCTCTCTATCATACTGTAGCACCTCAGATCTGGAATCCTGTCATTACGTCCAGTAATGTACATTCAAGCTCCTCGTAACCAATTAAACACACAAATCTCCAAATGCTCATTGGATATTAAGTTACTACTTAGGTGTGTGTGTGTCTGTTTGGGGGTAATACAGTGGATAATGAATTGACAATCAAACCTGAGAATCATGTCTTATTTAGAAGCTGCTGACTTAATTTACAGTAGATGATGATACTACAGTTGTAGTTAGAATTAAAAGTTCTTTATCCAAATGATAAACTTTTTATAAATCCTGCGCAAAAGGGAAAGATAAAGACCGATGTGCCTACAGTACAGTATTTCTCATTTGTTTTTTCCAAAAAAGTAATTTACAGTAAAAGGTGACCATCTGTGTGCCCACGTTACATGTGTTTATTTTATTTAAAGGATACTCCTCTCCTCTTCTGAGAAAAAAAAGTAATCTGTAAGAGACATACAGTATAAATTATGTATGCTCTAAATTAGTTGTTTTTGCCTTTACTCACATTTTTTAATAAAGCAGTTAAGCTTGTTTAGAACATACAGTACATTATAATTGAATAATACGAAACATCCCTGCTTATAAAAATGTTTTGAAAACGCTTATTAAGATTATAATAATTATAAGCAGTAGCAGCAGTACCAGTAGTACTCATATCAGCAGTTCCACTATGCACTCAGTAATACTAACACTCTTCATTCAGATTTATTTTGTATTTACTGTACCATAATAAACTAAATATTCAAGTACATACAGTAGTAGTATATCTACTATGCATATACTGTATACACAAATGTCAGATATTTACATAAAAACATGGTTAGGGCAATTCCACTCCTTAAGAACCTGAAGTTTACAACTTTGAAGTTAATTGTTTAATTGAACTAATTATCTGAATAAGAAGTAGTCACCTGTTTTTTAACAAAGTTGCTATTTGTAAACCTGCAGGGCTCCAATCCTGAGGAATTCAGGTTGCCCGCTCTCGATTCACACCCAGGTATACATATACTTATAATATTCTTTTTTTTTTTCGACCATTTCTCAGATTCTCTCAAATGAGGACAGCTTAATCTGCTCACTTTTACTTCAGTTCTGCCTTCAGAGGCAATTGGTGAGGGCAGACAGAGGTGGTTTAGCCCTAAGGCATAGTTATACAGACATACTGTACAAGATGAAACCTGTACCGTCAGTTCTTTTACAAAGGACACAATTTAAATATATACATAACGTACAGTACATACAGTAAATGAAGTGTTAAAATGTTTAAGAAATGCAAAGGGAATTTCTTCCATGCATCCTTGTTTGAAAATCACTAACTTTTGGA